>NC_030420.2:11532422-11537422 GCF_001660625.3 Ictalurus punctatus | reverse complement strand
CAACATGCACTAGGGTCATTGTGCTAAATTTCTGCTTTTCCTCTCAGTCTGATAGGATTTTCTTGTTAGCAGTGTTGGTAGTTCTGCGTATTGGTGGAACTAAAAATAGTGCAGGCCATCGATTGATCAAACAGTCATCACAGAACAGTCCTGATTTATGTTTCTGGCTCGAACTGCTTCTCTCCTGGCACAAAAATGTTCAGTAGTAGGCTAGTGTAGTCTCTGCCAAAGTTTCTCACCCTTTTCAAAAGTCTTTTGTTCTGGTGGATTTAAGAGGCCAGTATTGAAACTATTTATTTAGGGCTTTTTAAAAATAAAAATAAAAAAACTGTAATGAATGGTAATGTATAACAAATGTTGTCTAGTATGATTTGCATTCAAGCTTCTTTTTATAATCATTAAACTTTAAAGTACTGCCCTGCACACACTGCCATTAACAAACTTGTTTTGCTTAGTTGAGAGACTTGGCAGTGCCAACACATTAAATATGATTTTAACATCAAGTGATACCTGGTTTTATTTGAGGAATAATATTTTGCTGCTAGTTCATACTATCAAGTTCATCACGCTCTAGAGAAACTAATCCTACTTTACTGGGTATAGGGCTGCGATTGGAAAGCGGCACATGCACTTCAACTCCACCCATATCCTGTTCGATTTGTGTGTATGGAGAAGCGCTATAAAGTTAGAGTTTGCAAATTCATTCTTGATGTCAGTTTACTTTGTTTTCTCTAATAAAATTGCAGTATGAAATGGAGAAACTCATCATCTGTGCCTTAAATTGTCTTGGTGTGAGAATATTCAAAATCAGTATGATTACTGTAACATCAAGTTCGGTTGTTTTTGTGCCAGCTATTTGTTTCACAATAAAACCGTTAGTAAAGTGATGTTTGGCATAATGGATATTTCATTAATATTTACTTTATCAATAATGTTTGGAAACTATTATTTACAAAATTGTTAGTAATGGTAATAATAATGAATTCAAAGAAAATACAATTGACGTTTTCCCATATTAAGTACAATGCTAGCATAGCCAACTTGGCCCATCATGCAAATATGCCGCTTGATTAGTCGATTTATTTTATTAGTTGCAGACTGTCCCCATTACAGGCCGTTAACAACAAAAGTGCCTTACACGGTTCACATTCAGTTCATGTTTCACTGTATTGTCTGCACTCTTTTAGAATGCATCATGCACTAATGTCCAAGTATTTTCTTGAAACTTTTAACAGTATAAATAAAATGTTCAGCCTTTTTTATTTATTTATTAATTTTATTAAATAAACTTATACATTTTCCTGTGAATATGCGTTTACATTGAAATTACTTCTTCAGCAACCCCCGAGCCAGGAGAGGATCCGCGAGTCACGAGGGCGAAATATTTCATCCGGGACGAATTCCTGGTAAGTGAAATAAAAAATGCAAAATTACTCTGCCATGTGTACCACTTGCAGCCATCTGTAGCTCTGTTGTGGTTTGAATTTCTTATGATTTGAAGCGTACATCTCTTATGCACTTTTTTTCCTTTTCATTTAACTCCTCAGAGGATCAGCACAGCAAGCGGTGACGGCCGCCACTACTGTTACCCACACTTTACGTGCGCAGTGGACACGGAGAACATTCGGCGCGTCTTCAATGACTGCCGAGACATCATCCAGAGAATGCACCTCCGCCAGTATGAGCTCTTGTGATTGGATGAGCTCTAGAGGCAGACTTTTAAAAAGAAACAGACTTTTGAAAATCTTGTGTTTTGGAGGAGTTTGAGAGTGATGGATCGTCTAAGAGCTGTGGGCTATTGGCCCCTTGTACCACACACATGCACACACTTTTATCATGCTGTTGAGGACCAAATATCATGCAGTATCCATTTGAACCAGCAGCCCCATTTCAAGGCAGTTAACTGCGCGCGCGCACACACACACGCACACACTCTGACTGACTGAGACATAATTAAAAGTTTATTTAAAGGTCATATGATCATTTGCATTAGTAGATGACACAGATGTATCTAAAAAAAAAAATGCTCTACCTGAAAAAATTGTACTCCTACAAACACATAGCTTACAGTCTTTAGTTTTGCTTCTTGGGTCAGATCACCCACCCATCAGAGTGTGTGTCGCAATACATACACACACGGCTGACCCCAGCAGTACATGACAGTCTTGAGCTGATTTTTGATGGCCCCACTGCTGGACCTGAATCACAGGATTGTGCTTGATTGAGTTTTCAGTTGGCTGGATCAGCTTTATTTGTCATCCCTAGACCTCTCTTATGGAGATAATGATGATTTCTCACCAAATGCTAGAAGAGCAGAACAGGCTGCAGTGAACAAGGACACTTGAGACACAACCTTGTCCACCTGACTTGCTAGCTGCTTTTGGAACGATAAACTTGAACGATCGCAACTCTCCACTCCGCATCCCCACTCCCTTTGATCTACTAATTTAATGCAAATAATTTGATTGAGAGCATTCTTGCTTTTTTTTGGGGGGGGGCGCAACATACACATATATACAAGGTAAAGATGACTTTTGCCAATGGAATACTGCTCCCTTCTACCGTATTTCTTATTGGTCACTCTTGCCATCTTCCCAGTCCTCCTTTTCCTGTTGTCCTGCTCTCTCTTCCCCTCCAACCCTCTATTTTATTGCTGGACTATTATTCTTGTACAGACTGCAAAATGTATTATTTTGTACTTTATTGAAAAAAAAAAAAGACTTGTAGAAGTTCCTGTGCCTTGATCACAACACTGCGTGTAAAAAGGAAAAAAAAGAAGAAAAAAAAAGAGCTAAGCGTAAGGTATGTCTGCGCTGTATTGCTTAGCCTCTTAGCCACCCTTCCAACCAATCAGTTGAGCATCTTTGTTGCTCTTTCTCTCTCTTTCCCTCATGCCTCTGCTTCTCCCATGTTGTGTTATTCCAGATTGCTTTACATCCACATCCCCCTCCCCTTTCTGAAGAGAGAAATAATAATTAGAACAAGTATGGATGTAAAAACAAACAGCTTCTTGGTTTTAATTGAATCAAGGAAATTTGACACCAGTTGTGTGCACTTAACGTTCTGTGCATTACTGCAGTTGCAGTCCTGTTCCCAGGGGGCTGGAAAATGACCTTACTGTTTTATTTCAGTTTTAGCTTTAAGGTTAAAGGTGGTGGGGGAGGGAGCTGGCTATCCAATTGCAAAACCTGGCTTGTTTCTACATTATTCCATTTTTCCTAACTAAAGAAGAAGCCAAAATAGTTCTGTTTTGAGTCATTCTTCGATGTGTCTCAAGGAAATCATGACATCAAAAGAGGATTAAAAAAGTATTATTTATTATTATTATTATTATTATTATTATTATTATTATTATTATTATTGAGCAAAAGCCTAAAGATGGAGGTAACTTCATTGTGGAACAAAAAATCAGATTTGGTATCGAATAACACAAGTGTGGCTTTTTAGGTTTACCCAAGTATAACCACTAGATGGTGACAAACTCAAGTCAGGTTGTAACTGCATCCTGCAATACACGACACATTTTTGCAGTCGGGTGTTTTAACAGTACTTCTTTATGCTGAGCAACAAGCATGCATTTAGAACATGCATATTAAAAATCTAGCGTTTTGCATTGTGCATTATGTAGGCTACTTACGTTATCAGGGTTCAGTGAACTTATGAAGATGTTTTATGGAGGGGAAAAAAAGTAGGTTTGCGGTGATTGTTAATGGTTGAAACATGCCTATCAAGCCGAAATGGGACAATCTTGGTGAATGGTTCAGGAATATGACAAATCAGCTATCAGTAACTGGTCCTATGAAGACAAATTGCATAGTGGCATGTTGTGTATGAGTATTACCTACTTGTTTTCCATTTGAAATGCTCTGTATACCTCAAAACTAGTCTGAAAAGGTTTCCTAATTTCTTGCCTCACACGAATCTATTTGCTGCAGATTTTCTGAAGTATCATAATTGAGTTTGTACCCTTTCCGTTAAGTTTAATGGTCAGTCTTGGCAAAGTGGCAGTAAGCAACATGAAGTGCGTCAACTAAATTAATTCAGTACAGATTAATTCTTATAGGCTTCCTGAAAGTGTGTGAAAGTTTATCACTGGGTATAGCCTGTACTTGACTAAATCTCTTAATTAGATATATCCGAAGTTACAAAGCGGCTGAATTGGATTAGGTCACGGTGTATGTTTGACGGATCTACTGATGATGTTTGCCTGTGTAAAAGTTGGAAGTTTGTTCTGAAGGTTTTTCTCTACCGCTCGTCTGAAGCTGAAACAACAACAACAAAAAACGTCCCAAACACTGGCCTGGGAGCAGACGTTCAAATAAAGTATACATTATCCAACCACTTTATTAGGAATACCTGTACACCTGCTTATACCTGCAATTATCAATCAGTGTCAGCAGCACAGTGTATAAAATCATGCAGATACAAGCCAAGGGCTTTGGGTTCTGCTACTCTCATACAAGATCGTGAAGCTGAGATTACAGTGGGCACAAGCTCACCAAAACATCAGAGTTGCAGATTAGAAAAAGACCAGGAGATGTTTTTCCATTCTTTAATTGTAGAGTTTTAATGAGCTTGTGTCCATTTATAGGTGTGGAACCCATTCAGCTCAAGTTTTGATGTGTTTTGAGTTGCTTTTCTGCTCACCACAGTTTCTGTTGACTTTGTCAGCTGGAACCAGCCCGCCCATTCTCCTCTGACCTCTCTCAACAAGGCGTTTTCACCCGCAGTACTTCCACTCACTGGATGTTTTATTTGTTTTTAATTTTTAAAAAAATACCCTCATATTATTCTGATTAATGTCTAGAGACTCTGAGGAGATCAGCAATTTCTGAAGTGCTCAATCCACCAAATCTGGCAACAACAGGGGCAAAGTCACTGAGATCCCACATCAAATTTGATGAGCATTGTCTGACGCTCTTGACCTGTATCATGATTTTATGCATTGCACTGCTGCCACATGATTGGCTGATTGGATTATTGCATGAATGAGTTATATA
>NC_030420.2:11447317-11489817 GCF_001660625.3 Ictalurus punctatus | reverse complement strand
ATGATCCTCAAACCTTTTGGGAGAATGTTCTGTGGACTGATGAGACAAAAGTGGAACTGTTTGGAAGATAGGTGTCCTGTTACATCTGGCATAAATCAAACACAGAATTCCACAAAAAGGTCATCGTACCTACAGACAAGCATGGTGGTGGAACTGTAATAGTGTGGGGATGCTTTGCTGCTTCAGGGCCTGGGCAACTTGCAATAATTGAGGGAAACATGAATTCGACTTTATACCAGAAAATCCTAAAGGAGAATGTCTGGTCTTCAGTACATAAGTTGAAACTCGAGTGCAACTGGATTATGCAGCAAAACACTCAGTATGTTTACATGGACAACAATAATCCAATATTAAACCGATTAAGACAATACTCTGATTAAGAAGCTACCATGTAAACAGGAATTTTTAATTACTTTAATCCGATTAAGGTCATTCTCGAAGTAAACACAAATCGAATTAAGACATGTGGAGTACTCCTGTTTTAGTTGCATTATCAACGTGCGTTACAGACATGCAGTGCTCAACCATTTTACGGCAAACAAGAGAGCATGGCTGCATCCGAAACTGCGTATTTACCTACTACAGGCCTATAGTAGGCGAAATACATGTATCTCGGCTACTATATAGTAGGTAAGTATGCGGTTTGGGACGCAGTCCATGGCTTCAAGCAGTTGTCTATTTGCACGTACAGCATGACAAATAATTAACCTCACTTGAAGTGTTCATACAAATTTAAAATAAAAACACCCAAAACTGTATACAGTATCATAATGAAGACGAACTGTATGCCGATATGTGAAATTCTGGAGGGAACGTTGGACGGCGTGGCACGGTGACATAATGACGTGTACCATTAATCGATCTATTTTCTATAACATGGAAAAAAAAAAAAAAAAACATGAAAGGAGTATTCTAAAAGCGACTCATGTATACACCTTTAATCAAAATATTGTCTTACTCAGATTAGGGTCAATAATTAGATTACTGCTGTACATGTAAACATAGTCAATGATCCAAAGAATAGGAGTAAGTGAATGACTGATCTCCAGTTATCGGAAGCGTTTGGTTGCAGTTATAAAACTGTATTGTGCGTTTATTCAGGTTGCCTTTGTTTTATGTTGTATTTCATTTGAAGATCTAAAATTATTTAGTATGAGATATACACAAAAACAGTAGAAAACACTACCTTTTGACAGCACTGTATTTAAATGGTTAAATGTAGACTTGTTCTGGTATTGTATAAAACTGTATAAAATTGTATTGATTTCCTCAATTTAGTCCGTTGCGATAAGGGTGTGAAGATTTCTACATGTAATTTGCATGACATCATAAATTTTTAGGTACTTTTTCTTATAGCTATGGTGAAACAATAGAACAGTAAATTACTACTAAAATTTGCATACTGAGCCTCACTCTTTCATTAAGGTATGCATATGGAAAAGTCTCGTCTGTTTTCTTAAAATATTTTTCCGATGTGTGGCTATGTCTAAATAACCCATTCCAGGATATTTGAGTTTAAAAAATAATAATAAATAAAGCTAACAATATAAATATTACAATATATATGACTGAGGCAAATATTAAACAGGATATTCCTCATGAAAACTGTCAACTACAGGAAAGATTTCACACATAGGCTACTCTATTTCATCTAGTGGAACAATTTCCTGCACGTGTAAATTTATTTATATTTTTCAACAGTATATTTTTCCATGGCATCTTATCTCCTCTTTGGCAACAATAATTTCAAAAGGGACAGTATAAAAGCAGAGTTTAATCACATCAGTCAGGTTACTGATATCATGCCTACTACTGAATTTGCTCCTATTTCTGCCTGCACAATGTGGTCTGAAATTGTGTGTAAGCGAGCAGTGCCAGATGGATTTCACACATGCTTTTCTGCAATCCAACTGATGTTCCAGCAGTCAGCCTCCCTCCACTGCATGATACAGTGGATATTATACTCACACAAAAGTAATTGGTAATCATTTATGACAGCTTTATCATATTTATTATTATTATCCTGTAAAATTATATTTGATTTATCATGTCAGAACTTTTTCCACCCTCAATATGAAATTACAACATATAACAATTACATGGAAACCAATCAGAAACATTTTGGGAAAAATTGGAAAAATAAGAAAAACTTTGAATAAGTGTGCACACCTTTTTATAATTAGGGATGTGACCAGACCTGAATCAAACAAAATCTGTGGGGTGAACCAAAGCAGGCTGTGCACAGGAGATGCCCATACAGTTTGATGGATCTAGAATGTTTTTCAAGAAAGAGTGGGAAAATATTGCCAAGACTAGATGTGCCACAGACTCTTACCCAAAAAGACTGAGTGATGTAATAAAATGAAGAGGTATTAATCAAACAAAGTATTAGTTTAGGGGTGTGCACACTTAGGCAGGTTTCACTCTTATTGTATATGTTTTAATTTCATATTGAGGGTGGAAAAAGTACTAACATGATTTATCTTAGTTAAAAAAAATTTTCTTCACAAACACTCGCCATTTTTATCAGTGGTGTGTAGACTTTTTATATCCACTATATAATGGCCAAGTATTAATCATAGCCCTTGGGTGCCGAAATAAATCTCTAAGTTGGAATTGTAGATATGAAGCTCTGATCATAGCTTGAAAAAAATAATGAGCCCGTCCAGTTAGAATGAAATGCTCATTTACTGGCCTCCTGCTCCTCAACTGAGTCACTGGCTACTTGCTGGGAAGGCCTTTGTCTATACCATTAAATCAGCCTGGTCTCCATCCTTCTGCCCACCCATTTGTTTTCTTGTCAGAGTTAATCTTGAATGATTACAAGTGTTCTCTTTATATATTTTCACTTGAACACTGCTGATGAGTCATCATGGCTATGGCATGTTTAAAAGGCTTTTCTTAGAGCATCTCAGAAGTGTTAGTTGAAGCTGCTGTTAAGGCACCACAGTGATTGCCCTTGTATGTGTGGATTTCTGGTAAAATCTTTGGATACATTCTTGTTTATTAAATGTTTTGTTTAATCAGCTGGCTATGATAGATGCAAGGGCTAAAATTTTAAATCTATAAATAGCTCGACAGTGAAAATATTAGGGTTGAGTAATGTATTATATCACAAGCTCTCATCGATAGCAAACTGAGAATCATGTAGGGCAAACCATTTTATGCACACTTAAAGGCAGAGAGGCAGCTCCATATGTTAATTGGAAATCAACTCTGTAATGTCCTGTTGGCTTCATGACATGTTTCCTCTGAATACCAAACACTCAAATGCTAAATTTGTTTTTGTCTTCTGTTTTTTTGTTTGTTTGTTTGTTTGTTTTTTGTGTAATTTGTACTTTGATTGGGCAGTGCTTAGTCTAACTTTTCTCCTCCAAAGGCATTTTGTGGAGGAAAATGATGACAGTAAATAATCCACCTTGGTCGAATTAATTACACATGCACCTGTATTTCACATGAGCCTTCTCAATCACTGCGGATGATGTTTTATAGATCTAAGGATTTTATGGATTTATAGCTTTTATTTTATGGAAGGTTATTTCTTAATCATCTGAATAGCTGACAGTAGGTTTAATATTATGTGGCATTTAAACCATTTTAAGATGCAAGTGGGAGGCAGATTATTTTTAATGATCCATATTCACCCACAATATACAATTAAATTTCCCCCCTTAACTTCACAATTTCATTTGTTTCCCCCACCAGATTCTGCTTTACCATTAGTTTAATAGTTACCGTAATTTTTTCTATTTAAGGATAATTTAAGTATGAGATTAATATTGTACTGGATTATAGTAAGTAACATACTTCAAGCCTTTTAATGTCACTGAACATTAAGTCTGGACTATATGACAGTTATCAAAAAGGGAACAGATGTTCAAAAAAGGAAAGGAAACCAATCGATAACAAAGAACTAGAAATTTCTTAAATGTTATTACATCTCTGTGTCCTAGATAGTCTGCTGATGTGATGTTGGGTCTGAACAGAAGACTATTTTTGTCCACCAAAAAATATAACATATGGTGGAAACTGGGTGTAGCTGCTCATTTTCCAGCATGACTTAATTTCTTACATTTTCAAAGACAGGGGGAATTAATGGAGCATACAGTAGCTCTCCTTTTTTTTTTTTTTTTTTTTTTTTGTAAATAAGGAAATCAATAGTTACTGTACTTAGGTAAAAGCTGATGCTCAGAGGCAATAGTGAATAACAGTTGAAATGATCTGTTAGGTATCTAACAAATTTTCCATTATTGTTATTGTTAAAATCATATGTACACAGAATGCCGTTTCATTTTATGATGTTTGGTACCAGCAGCTAATTATCTATTTTGTTAGCGTTGAGAGAAAAATAATGTACCCAGAGATCCCTTTAACTGTAAAATTAATTACATAGACTCCTTCAGTACAGGCTGGTTTCATGAATATTTTTTAAATGTGTACAATATTTTGTCTATTTATTGGCACCACAGAGCTTTCTGGTCCTGAAATTTCTATTGACAGAACACATTGGGCACAATTAGACATTGTTTATAGACCAGTTTGTTTTTGATTAATTGAAGCTGATTTATTTTTATTATCCTGGTCAAAGTCGTAGAGGATCTCGAACCAGTCTTGGGAACACTAGGCATAAGGCAGGAATACACCCTGGTTGGAAGCACACATTTACAACTAGGGGCAATTTAGAGTCACCAATCCACCTACTGCCATGTTTTTAGGATGTGGGACGAAACCAGAGTACCCAGAGGAAACCCACTACGGCACAGGAAAACATGCAAGCTCCAAAATTAAGTAAGCTGGGCTCAGGATCTAACACCAATAGAAATCTTCACAGAATTTGCAATATTTTTACTGGTTATAATGGAAATTGCATTGGGTTTAATTGAAACTGTAATGTTTCCTGTGGGTCTCTACTGGTAATTTGTTGCCTTCTATTTGTGGCATGTTATGTCTCCTGTACTCCATTAAGGGCCAACAATAGTAACAGTAATGGTTTTAATGGTTAGCTGATGGTTTGTAGTGGAAACCATTAGAATTTTTTGATGGGTTCTATTGTTTTTTTCTTTAGAAGGGTGGGAACAATGCTACCTGCTGCAGTCAAATCTGCTAGTAACTAATTGAGCTAACTGAGCTTAGAATTTACCCTGTGCTTCAGGGGTTTCCTCTGGGTACTCCGGTTTCCTCCCCCAGTCCAAAGACATGCATTGTAGGCTGATTGGCATCTCCAAATTGTCCGTAATGTGTGAATGAGTGTGTGAATGTGTGTGCCCTGCTATGGGTTGGCACACCATTCAGGGTGTCCCCTGGCTTGTGCCCTGATTCCCCTGGGATAGGTTCCAGGCTCCCCGCTACCCTGTGTAGGACATGTGTTACAGAAAATGGATGGATGGATGGAGCTAACAACTCAATAATAAACTTTGATAATGGTGGATTGTTTAGTCCTAAACATTTTTTTTTTTTTTAAATCACAGACCCCCTGGCTATACTTCCCAGATCCACTGCTGTAGAGAGCCTGACTCACAGCATATAGCTCCCTAATCTCAGCTGTCAAAAAACCGGAAGTTTAAAAAAAAATTGAAGGGAAACTAATCAATAGTGCCAGAAATTTGTACTGAATGCTCTGGATAGCCTGCAGATATTGTTGGGTCTGAAGAGAAGACTAATTTTGTCCCTCAAAGAAAATTAAGGTGGAGACTTTTAGCTGTTTGGCTCATCGTGAGGCGATTGCATTTCTATTCGGTGACTTCACCGACCATATTAATGTGAATTAAGGATGTCAAACCATGTTTTATTCTTTTCTGCGCCCTTGGAATTGTGAAGCGTTGACTCGGGAATATTTTAGAAGGCGTCATGTGACGGTTGTGAAGATGGCGCAGCGTAATCATATCTCTCACATCCCCTCAGAACGAGGAGACTAATTTACTGTACAGCGCGGCACTTCAGGAAGCAGAGCTCAAAGCAGCAACTGGCACGCGACAGGGTTTTAGCGGTTACACGTGACGAGACGCGCGTGCAGGATCGAACATTGCTAAATAAATAAATTAGCTGAGGCCAGCGGCTCGCTCGCTCCCAGATACTGCAGCAAATAACAGCGAAGATCAGATTTCCGCTCATTCCCTCCTGCCTGGAGAGACTCAGGGCTCTGCATCACACACTGTAGATGGTGTCTCCTTCTTCATGTTTTCCTTTTTTTTTTTTTTTTCTTTTCGTTTTTTTGCTTGAGGGAAGAAGCTATGGTGGTATGACAGTATGCGGAACGGAACGAAGAATAAATTTTTGTAATGCTTCTTGTTTTTCCCATCTGTAAATAGTTAACATGTAGTCGTTAGTACATTTAGTTCTACATGTAGTGCCTGAGTAACACGCTACGTTGCTCAGACCTTCATCTTGAGCAGAGCATCCTCCCACGATACCGGCGAAATGGAGCTTGCTTTCCAGGCGATTTAAATCATATTTCTCTTTCTCTCGCTCTCTTTTTGGGAAATAATGTGGATTCCAACTGAAGATGAAAAATTCGGAGTCGGTGAGTAATACACCCGCGCGCTTCTCTCTGTCTTCTCCTGCATATTTATTGACATAGAATGACACGTAGCTCTCGCCTATGCAACAATTTGCTCTTCCTTCAAGAAGTGCCTAGCGTGAGTTGATAAAGACTAATGGCTCGTCTGATAACCGAATTACCAAATTTGAAATGTTTAATAATGCTCAAATAATCTCTCTATAAATTTTATTTTATTTATTTTTTTTTATTTTATTTTATTTTTTTTACAGAAAACAAGCCGTTTCTGAGAAGTGACTGGAGCTATGATGTGGACTAATTAGGCTGTTTACGTTGACGGTCATGCTTGTTGATATAGAAAATATAAAACGTTATGGAATGTTGACTTTAAAAAAATCCTTTATTTTTCCTTCCCACACAAACGTCGTACACGACTATTATAATCTTATTCACGCAGTAGCATGGGATAAAAAATGTCTTCCTGTAGCCGCAGAGGGGCGCTGCATGCTCGCGCGCGGTCTAACAGGTGCGCGAGAGGGCGTTTCTTCACAATGAATCTTGTCTATAAGACAAGCTGTAGAAAACTGGGCTACACACGCTAGCTATACACTACTGTAATTAATGGCAACCCTGTTGAAAAAAACCCCCAGCTTTCTATGAAAAGCTACAAGCATCCAAAACACAGGCTGAGATAGAAACTATTTATGAATTACTGCTACAGTTTTAATAAAATAACCTAACAATTAGAAAATCTCAAACATTAGAAAATTTAGAAAATCACAAAATCTCAAACATAAAAAAACCCAGCTTAGTCAAGGAAGAAGGAAACTGGAAAATAATTTACCAGATTGAAACGATGGCCTTCCTGACCAGCTTGTGTGTTCTGGCAGCTGGTCAGCCCAAGATGTATTTTCAACAGTGCCGTAACTCGTTCATTCATCCTGTAATACTCAGCTGCTATGGATCCAGAGCTTGTTCTGGGAATACTGGGTGTGAATACATCCTGGACAGGAATGCCAGTCCATTGCAGAGCATCACACACACACGCACATACTTTCACACATTCATTCACACCTATTTAGCATAGCCTATCGACCTTTCAGCATGTTTTTAGACAATGGGAGGAAACCAAAGATTGGTTGGTTGTGAGTGCATGTTTTGTTTTTTGTTTTTGTAATCAGAGGCATCACAGCAGGGGAAATAGTGCAACTGATTATCCAGGGCTCCTAGTTGGAAATTCCCCTTAAGAGGCCAAATCAGTTTTTATACTCGAGATGGGATGGGGACCCACAGAGACTGCAATTTTCCAGGGACCAGAAATTTGATCACGCCTCCCAAATGTGTCCAACTGCATGGTTGAGCTAGTTTAGTAGATGCCGTTATGCACTTTAATTACCTTTAGAGGTTGGACAGTACTCCTACGGTCTTCCAACAACCAGAGACCTCTGCAAGTGTATAATTATAAAGCAAGTGCGGTGCTGTAGTGCAGCGTAACTAACAACGTTGGGCTAATGGCATTTGGGATTCCAATCAGAGAATTACATGTGTGGATTATTAGTGCACATTACAAATCAGCAAGACATAGTAAAATTGGAAGTATGCTATTGTGTTACTGTCAAAGTACTATGTTCTGCTGTATATATCTCTTGAAACATATATCTCAGTAATTGTAATATTATAGTAAAGATTATTCGATTATACAATATGTGTACTGACAATCTACTAAATAGTACTATCAAAAAATATAATAAATGCAAAAGTAAATGGATAAATGTAGGTGCAAGTCTGGAAATAGCTTCATCTTTAAAGTATTAACTTACCTATCTTAGATATGTTACACATCTTCTCTTACATATATCTCTTTTTTCATCCACCTAAATAGGACATATCATGTTGTCTTTTATCTACTTACTGTGTGTGTGTGTGTGTGTGTGAAGGTGCATTGTGTAAATGGTAGACTGCACACTTGCTACTGTAGGCTACTAGACACTTCTACAGTGTGTGTTATCCGATTCCCCATTCTAATAGCAATTTCACATCATCCTCACAAGACATGGAGATTACAGCCAGTTTACTTAAATGTAAGCAGCACATGATGGCCAGCAAAATCATTTTTTTGCACAGCTGAAGCCATTGTTTATGGAAAGAGCAGTGCTATCTTGGGTGTTGTGCACCACTTGTCTTTTACGATGTGCACACAAATGTGACTTACATTCAACTTTAATACTACAACAACTGAGATCACGTGTATGAGATGTAGCAAGAAGCGTTTTCTAGCCTAAAACAAGACTAATATTGATTTGGACAAATGCAAGCGTGTTTGTTTTAGTAATACGAAGAAAAACAATCAATGCGGAAATTAGTGGAAATATTTCAGTCTGGTTATAACCAGAGTTTGTATGATAATTTGAGCTTGTATTCAGGTTGTTTTCTTTTGATATGGGAAAGAAGTGATTTGCAGGATCTGGTGGTTGTGGTAAATGAATTTAAGATGTGCTGGATTGTGTTGGTGTGTATGGAGATCGAGGTGTTCAGCATGGTGGAGTTCCCAGTGGGCAAGTGAATACATTTTGTGGAGGGCCTTCCTCCAGTAAACGATGCCAGAAAGTCTGATATTAGTTCAGTATTTTTTATGACCTTCATTATTTCAAACCATTCTTTTTATGCTGGTAATTGTGATATTATGGTTATGAATGTTATTGGAGATACAAAATGTGCTGCAACACCTTAAGAGGAGTGTGTGTGTGTGTGTGTGTGTGTGGAGTAGAAGTGTTTTCTGTTTTCGTGCTGCGGGGTATGTAAAGTGGTATCATCTGTCTCCTGTCATACCTCAGCTCAGCAAAACAGAGATGTGTAAAAACAAACAAACAAACAAAAAAACCCAAAATGACAGCTCAATATAATTTCATCACAGAGATATTATGAAAGCTAATACAGTGGTGGAGGGAAAGCAGTGGTGTATCAAAACAACAGGGGTTTGCAGTAGGAATAAACGTCTATTGTTCATTCATCCAACATTATTATTATATTCCATCTGACCTTTTTTATTTATATAAGCAAAGGGTGTGTTGATATCAATTATCCTACCAAGCTAGGTTACAGTGCTCTTAGGAATTATCGGTCCCTTGAAATAAATTATTATTATTATTATTATTATTATTTTATTTATTTGAATAAAATATCTTCTCTCAAAAAATATGTGGCCAAATTATTCACACCCCTAGGAATATTTCAAATAAATTCATACAGTTATAATTAAAAAAAAAATAAAAATTTAAACAGCAGGAACAAAGTCTGTTGTTGACTTTGCCCACTTTCTTTTTCCATGGGGTATACATATCAGGTTGCACACATTTAACAAAAAAGAAAACAATAATAATAATAATAATAATAATAAAAAACTGTTTTCCATTACCATGGGGAAAACCAAAGAGATGGATGGTTGTGGACCACAACTCATACATAAGCAATTAAAAACCCCATTAAGCACATTGTATCAGGGTTATAATATGAGAAAGTTTTTCCTAGCAAACTCATTATTTTTATTGAAAAAGCACAGATGAAACCATTTCGAAACTTTAGCAAGTTAAATGTCGCACTTATATAGCACTTTTATCCAAAGCGCTTTACACTGTCTCATTCACCCATTCACACACACACTCACACACCAATGGTAGCAGAGCTGCCATGCAAGGCCTTAACTTGCCATTGGGAGCAACTTGGGGTTCAGTGTCTTGCCCAAGGACACTTCGGTATGTGGACTCATGTGGGCCGGGAATCGAACCACCAACCCTACAATTAGTGGACAACCCGCTCTACCACCTGAACCACAGCCGCCCAGTCAACTAGATATCTAACTATGCACAGTTACAGTTTACGGTTACTATAATGTTAAAATGGTACAATATTACTTTTTAGAAGTATACATTTACATATACATAAGCGATTTCACTGACTGCTATCATTTTTCCATTCAGAGTAGTAATCATGCATAGTCTGTCAGGAATGTAAATGATGATGCAAATGGCTGCTTTGCACTTTCCCATGTTCAAAATCCCCTAGAGATTCTGCTAGAAATTCAGTTGTCTGGTGTTAATAGCCACCGGGATGCAAGAGAATTGTTATGGAGAAGAGGTGTGGATATTTTATTATAATGAGGGTCTAATATTGCCCAAACAAAGCATTAGGATGATAAACTATAGCAACAGAGCTAAATAGATAACTGTTACTCAAAAGCTTAACAAAGGATGCCGTAAAACTGGACATCAGCATTATCAGGTGAAAAAAATATTGAATTGTTACACTTTATGGCAAAAATTATGTGAACACTTGAGTACTGAACATCCCATTTTAAAGCCATGGGCATTAATATTGATTAAATTGTTCCCCCTTTGCTGCTATAATAGCCTCCAACTCTTCTGGGAAGGCTTTCCACTAGATGGGAATTTGGTTGTGGGGTTGTGTGTCCATTCAGCAACAAGAGCACAAGAGGTGAGGCACTGATGTCAGACTAGAAGGCCTGGTTTAAAGTTAGTGTTCCAATTCATCCCAAAAGCATGAGGTGGAGTGTTCAATCCCCTGACATCTCTACATTGTTTAGGGCAGTGGTGCTTCAGTGGTCAAGGCACTGGGTTACTGATCTGAAGGTTGGGGATTTAAGCCCCACCACTGGGACCATCCAAGCTGTTGTCAGGTCCAAAAGCCAGCGTCTGATGGTATGGGTGTGTGTCATTGCCCATGGCATGGGTAACTTGCACATCTGTGAGGGCAGCATTAATGCAGAAATATATGTACACATTTTGGAGCCACATATGCTGCCATCCAGAGCAGGACATCGTCAAACCACATTCTACCCGAATTAAAAGCACATGGTTGCATAAGCAGAGAGTGCGGGTGCCAGCAAGGCCTGCCTGCAGTCCTGACCTGTCTTTGATTGAGAATGTATGGAGCATTATGAAGGGCAAAATAAGGCAATGAAGGCCCTGTACAGTTGCTCAGCTGAAGAACTGCAAAATGGATGAAGGGGCTGAAATTCCGCTTGCTAAACTTAACCAGCTGTTGTCTTCAGTGGGGGACCCCACTGTATATATTTAAGAACCAAATCCTGATTAATACTTATACAGAACTTTGTCATGGACGTGTTTTGATAGCTAATGTGCTTCATAATGCTGTTTGTTTAGCTATGTTCTATAATTACACCAGAACAGCAATGACTTTAATTCTTATGCAATCAAAACTTTTACATGTTTTATTTGTAAATAATTTTGCAAACTATATCAATCTGCCCCCTGATTCAGTATTATGGGTTATTTTATGTGGATTCATGATATTTAATCCCAGTTATGTCTATTTCAATGTACACTACAAAAATGTGTAAAAGTTTAAGGGGTGAATATTTATGCAAGTCACCAACAAACACCACAACAAAAATATTTGTACAAACTAAAATCATTTGTTTCTGTCAGAATATCTGCTTACAGCATTTATAAAATGCACTAACCTGCAGTGTCATTGCAAGTAATAGAAGATTTTTATTATTATTGTAAATATTTCAGATTTCTGTATCTAATTGTGGTCTTCTTAGAAAGTAGGTCACAAAAAATAATATGCATTATTTCAAACTTTATGTCATAGCCAAATCCTTTAGATTGTGGATATTTAATATCAGTATTTTTTGCCTGTCATTCTCTTTTCTTATATATTGCTTATTCACTGTGCTCTCAAGAGAGTCAGTATTGATTGCCATCTCTTCCTCTCTGTCTCAGTGATAGGCAGTTTCCGAAGTTCGGTCAGTCATTCCCTGGTGCTGGAGCTTGGAGAAACTGTTCAAATCCTGGAGAAATGTGATGGTAAAACCTATAGTCATTTCATTAATCAATAAACCAATCACTTCAAACCATTCAGCAAACAAAAGCCTGTGATTTATGAGTTAAAGAGCGTGCTGTTGAATGACCATGTGATTTTTTTTTTAGGCTGGTACAGAGGCTTTTCTACTAAAAGACCAACAGTAAAGGTGAGATTTGTATTATTCTGATTTATTGTAATCAGTTTCTCTGGCATGATTTGTGGCATGTAAGGAAAGCTTTCTGCATTGAGACCCAGTAGACCCCTGGGTGATTGTAAACAAAAAGTGATGCACATGCAACCTGCTTGCAAAAAGACTCAAGTAGCCTAGTGACCTGGTGCTGGTTTTATAATCTGGCAAAAGATCTTGTCAAAAATTTCATTTAGGAATAGGTTTGACATGTTATCACATAAAATATTATCCACTTATTATGATTTAGCACTAAAAGAAACGAAGTGTTATTCGACTAAACTAACACTTTCAAATGGTATAACATTAGAAGAACCATAAAGTTCTTGCAGTTCTGTACATGGCTAAATGATGCTAAGTAGTGGCATAGCCTACAGTGGCAAGGACATTTATACAGTCCCATCTGAATGTATTAGAACAGCAAGGCCAATTCTATTGTCTTTACTATACATTAAAGACATCTAGGTTTGAGATCAAAAGATGAATATGAGATGATAGATCAGAAGTTCAGCTTTCATTTCCTCATATTGGCATATAGATGTGACAACTTGGAACATGGCACCTTTTTGTTTGAATCCACCCATTTTTTCCAGTGATCAAAAATATTGGAACACCTTACTGATAGGTGTTTCTTGTTGTCCAGGTGTGTCCTGTTAAATTGATTGTTTTAATCATTAATAGCTCTGAATGTGGTCTGAGTCCTAGGTTTCACCTGTGAAGACTGAATTTGTTGTTAATAAGGATAAACCAACATGAAGACCAGAGAGCTGTATATTTGAGAAAAGCAAGCTATTTTGAAGCTGAGAAAGAGGAAAAATCCATCAGAGCCATTGCACAAGCAGTGGGTATAGCCAACACAACAATTTGGAATGTCCTGAAAAAGAAAGAAACCACTGGTGTGCTAGCAATCAGACATGGAACAGACTGGCCAAGGAAAACAGCAGCAGTTGATGACAGAAACATTGTGAGATCTGTTAAGAAAACACCAAAAACATTGGGGTTACGCATGTAACCCTGTTCCCTGAGAAGGGAATGAGACGTTGCATTTAGCATAACAGCATGGGAGCGCCTTGCGCGCGTGACCGCTATCTGAAGCTTGTGTAAAATCATGCCTCTACTTATAGGCCTGCCATGATCAAGTGACGTGGCAATTAAGCGTGTCGCATGATATATATGTGGCACCTGTGAACCACGCCGCCAGCCTCTATTATCTGAAGCGAAGACGCAATTCACAGGCCTGCCCTGGTATGACAGTGCTATGCAACGTCTCGTTCCCTTCTCAGGGAACAGGGTTACATGCGTAACCATGACATTCCCTTTCAAAGGGAACTTCGAAGTTGCATTTAGCATAACAGTATGGGAACGGGAATACCCACTACATCATACTGAGGGTACGGCCTGTTCAAAAATACCCAAGCCCGAGGGTTACTGCAAGACACTCGAGCCCGGGGTGGAATGAATATCCAGGCTGTAATAACGAATGAATGTGTGTAGCATAGACCACCCTGCAGCCACGCACACATCCTGCAAGGATACCCCTCTGGACAAAGCCTTCGAGAAGGCGACCGCGCTAGTGGAATGAGCTCTTATGCCCAGAGGCGTGGCGAGACCATGCGCCTCGTAAGCCATAGAGAGCCATAGAGCCATCCACTATCCAATTTGAGATGCGCTGCTTTGACACAGCATCGCCTTTACTGTCACCGCCAAAGCAGACCAGCAGCTGCTCCGACTTATGCCACTGGCCGGAGCAGTGGACGTAAGTACAGAGAGCCCTTACTGGACACATCAGGTGCATCTTCTCTTGTTCCGGTGTGAGGAACAGAAGAGGGCAGAAAGCCTGCAACACCACAGGGTGGGCAGCCGATGTAGGCGCTTTAGAAATATAATCCGGCCTAGGATACAGGAAGGCCTTGGCAAATCCAGGGGCAAAGTCAAGGCAGCAAGGGGGCAACAGAGAGAGCTTGTAGATCTCCCACTCGCTTGAGAGATGTCAGGGCCAATAGGAGAGCTACCTATAGAGTCAGAAGCTTCTTAGAGGCTGACTCTAAGGGCTCAAATGGGGCCCCTGACAGACCTTCCAAGACCACAGAAAGGTCACAGGAAGGTATGCGCAGCTTGCAGATGGGCCTCAGCCATCTGACACCACGCATGAACCTCGAAGTTAGAGGATGTTGCCCCACAGAGGCTCCATCAACAAGGCGCTCCCATACTGTTATGCTAAATGCAACGTCGAAGTTCCCTTTGAAAGGGAACAACAGTTAGTGACATCACCAACAACCTTCACAGGTATCACAGTCCACTGTTCGAAGAATACTGCAGAAATATAGAGGCCATACAACAAGATGCAAACCACTAATAAGCAGTAAGCATCAGAAGGCCAGATTGGAATTCACAAAAAAATACAGAGATGAGCTGACCCAGAAAGCACTGCCAACACAAAAAAGGACTTTATCAGGGGGAAAAATGGAAGGTTTTTGGTCAAGTCAATCACCAGACCTTAACCCACTTGAGCAACATTTCACCTCCTGAAGAGGAGATGAAGGGAGAATTCCCTTGAAACAAACAACAACTGATAGAAGTTGCAGTACAAGCCTGGAAAATCAACACAAAAGAAAACTACAACAGTTTGGTGATGTCGGTGGGTCACCGGCTTGATGCAGTTTTTGCAAGCAAGGGATATGCAACCAAATATTAAGTGTTATTTACTTGAATTTACTTTAATCTGTTCCTATTCTACCTCACCTAAAATTGGGTGTGGTGCCATGTTTTAAGTTGCCTAACACCTAGATGTAAATATCAGGAAATGAAAATTGAAATTCTGATCTATCGTCTCATATTCATCTTTTGATCTCAAACCCAAATGTCTTCTATGTATTGTGGAAGCAATAGCATTGGCCTTGCTGTTCCGATACTTTCAGAGGGGACTGTACCTACAGTATCTCCTAGAAACTCAGTGTTTATACCAGAGAGAAATTTAAGGCATGTTCAAGACGTAAACGTGTCCATTATAAGCAACTCCTTTGTAATAGCGTGACCTAGATATCTAGCGTTAGATACTTTGTCTCTTGATGTAGATTTTAGATGTAGATGAGCTACGTAGGTCTGTTAAAGTCTGTTGAATTCTTAGTTAGCATGCCAACTTCACTGATTTGAAAGTTAACTAATTACCTGAGATGGTTCAAAGACATCCCTCCAATTATTCCTCCCAATTGCCTGTAAGCACACTCATCTTCTGTTTGCTAGGAAAGTTGTTTGCCTTGATACTATAGTATGTGGTACTAAAGTATGTGGGACACCATGTGACATTTTAGGCCAATTATCCAGTTCTGACTTGTTATTAAAACTATAGACTCTCGCTCCTCACTATATACTCCTGCTATGTTTCTGCGACCAGTTGACTGTGTGAGTGAAGTGCATCTCTCAGGGGTCTACAAGAAAAGAGAGTTAATGACAGTTAAACAGAAATAAATTAAATGTTCATAAACAGACTGACTACTATACTACTGGAACTAATGTAGCGCCGTATCACCCACTCTCTTTTCTCTCCTACTCTCTCTCGTATCTTTTGCACCCCCTCATCCTCATGGGATGTCCAAATAAGCTCACATTTACTCATGGAAAAAAAAAATCCTTGATCATGTTCCAGAAAAGTAGAGAGAGAGACACTGAAAGAGAGTAAAACTTTTTTCTGCTCTGTAATGATCTCAAGTGAGGCTGTACAGTAAATCAGCAAGTCTCTAGAGCAAAGCATCAGAAGATATGATTCCAACTTGTGTCCACGTTACATAATATACATTGCTAGCCCTTGCAAATTTACTCAGAATAATAAATCTTTTGTTCTCTCTTCAGGGCATTTTTCCAGTCAACTATGTGCACTTAAAGAAAGCAACAGTTACCAACAGGGGGTAAGTGTATGATTCGATAATTCATTATCCTCATCAGCATGCCTCATCTGCACTGAAAATATTGGAGCAAGTATGCTCCATGTTGAATGGCCTTTGGGGCTGCAAGTAACATCAAGAGACTCAGCTGTATGAAAATCCAGGTTTGGTTGGATTTTAATAAGTCTGTGTGTGATGTGTTTCAGACAGTGTGAGACAGTGGTTCCTCTTGAGGATCCGATTATCACTGAGTGCACCAGCACACTGCAGGAATGGGGAGTGCTATGGAAACAGCTTTATGTGGTACAGTCTTCTATGACTACTCTGTAGTCTGCTAATTTTGTCTTGCATCCTACATGTGTATGTTTGCATGCGCACATATGTTTACGTGCGCATATATGTG
Source organism: Ictalurus punctatus (assembly GCF_001660625.3). NCBI lineage: Eukaryota > Metazoa > Chordata > Actinopteri > Siluriformes > Ictaluridae > Ictalurus > Ictalurus punctatus. The sequence continues at coordinate 11,473,003 of NC_030420.2, read as the reverse complement.
TGCCTCCGTGTGTGTGTGTGTGTGTGTGGGTGGTTTCAGTCTGGAGAAACCTCGGTTGTCCTGGTAACAATGAATTGTGTAATCTCTTGCTACTCAGTTTAAACTGAAAGTGGGCCTTGGGCAATGCCGCTATAAAGCAACTGCTTTTTAAGCACGATTAATGCATCGTCCTGCTCTCTCTTTTTTCTTTTTCTTTATGGTAATTCATAGGAAGAAAAATTCATAGAAGTTATGGTTTATGTCACGATACATTTTAACTAGGGGTGTAACTGAAAATGAATACATTATTCTGATTGAACAGACAGCGTGTTCTAAACATGCAGTATACAAATACAGACACTAATAGGTGGTGTGCAGTATTTTTATTAAAAAAATATTTTCGTTTATCTTCAGCGGATTGCTCCAGTAGCCCAAACTAAACATTGCCTTACTGAGCTCCAAATTAAAACCACATATTTCTATACAAACTGGCCCAAAATTCACAAAAGAAATAGATTTTTATTTATAGAGCTGCTGTAATGCCGTTATGATCTGCAAATTGATATTTGGTATATTTTGTAAAGCAAAAATGACTTTTTTCCCCAGGATTTATTTCTAATATTTCCAGTGACATAGTGGTAGGATTCATATTGAACCAAAAAAAAATTCTCTACCATGTTAAATCTGGATTTAGATACAGATGTTCGGATTGCTAGACATATACACGTGTGTATATCTATCTATCTCTCTCTCTCTCTCTCTCTCTCTCTCTCTCTCTCTCTCTCTCTCTCTCTCTCTCTCTCTCTATATATATATATATATATATATATATATATATATATATATATATATATATATATATATATATATATATATACACATATACACACGTGTTAACCACTGTACACTACCAGTCAAAAGTTTAGACACACCCATTCTTTATTTTTATATTAATAATAAAGTCATAATAAAGAATAATAATAAAGTCATCAAAACTCTGTAATAACACAAATGGAACTATGGTAATTATGTTGTGATAAAAAATCCAAAATAAATCAAAATAATTTAATATTTTTCCATCTTCAAAATAGACACCCTTTTTGCCTAGAATTTCCAGAAATGTATTCTTGGCATTTTCTCAATCAATTTCTTGAGGAATCATCCTGAGATGATTTTAAAACCGTATTAAAGGAGTTCCCACCTATGCCGGACATTTATTGGCTGCTTTTCAGAATATTTCACGCCAAGTCATCCATTTAAAAAAACATTTTTTTTTTTTGTAAATAAAATGTTAGTTTTCTAATGAAAGAAATGAATATGTTGGCACAATTATATTTTTTGTCTACAACACCAATTTCAAACATTTAATCATACACATTCAGATCAAAAGCTTTTTAAGATCATGAGAAAGATTTCTGTCGAGTGTTTCCAAACTTTTGAATGGTAGTGTGTGTGTGTGTGTGTGTGTGTGTGTGTGTGTGTGTGTGTGTGTGTATATATATATATTTACATATAGTATTTTTTTACTAACTGTAATCAGCTCGTTAATAGATATCTGTCAATAAATTATTTTAAATGTTGGGTCCAGCTTATCCTTGTCATTGTGCATCCTGAATGTGACACATAATTATTCAGTTATAGTGTTTTTACGTTAACACTGAATCCTCTGATTAAACAGAAGCACAGAGTAGAGCTATTCCAGAAGCTGCGGCATGTGATGAATGAGCTGATGGACCTGCGGCGTCAACTGATCTTGGGTCATATGACTCAGGAGCAGAGCCGCGAGGTGAAGCGCCACATCACTCTGCGTCTGGACTGGGGCAATGAGTAAGAGCTTTACCAAACAAACTCTTTTAACTCTCATATACATATGTGTATTTTCTGTCAGTGTATTAAGCCTTTTCACTGTGATATCATGATTTTAAATGATGGTGTAACTGTATAAGAGTGATATGTCAGAAACAGTATTCTGAAGGATGGCCATAGGTGTAGGTAATCCAGTTCCACAATATCAAGGCTTTCAGAAATGAGAACAAAAACATTTGGAAAATAGATGACAATGAACATAGGAATCAGGCAGCAATGCTGGCTGTTAGGGCATGACCAGTGCGATCTCCGGGGGAAATGTGTGATCTCTGTGACTTCAACTGTGGCATGGTTGTTGTTTCCAGATGGGGTGATTTGAGTATTTCAGAAACTGCTCATCTCCTGGGATTTTCACACACAAAAATTTGTAGAGTTTACACAGAATGGTGCGAAAAACAAAAGGTTTTCTTTTTCTGTGAGTGGAGGGTATGCAGGCTAAAACCCCCTTTTGCGAAGAGAGATTAGAGGAGAATGACCAGACTGATTTGAGCTGACATCAAGTCTATAGTAACTAAAATAACCACACTTTACATCCATGGTGAGCAGAAAAGCATGCCAGAACACACGTCACATCTTGAGGTGGATGGGCTACAACAACAGAGAACCACATCAGGCTCCACTCCTGTCGGCCAAGAACAAGAATCTGAGGCTATCATGGGCACAGACTCACAGAATCTAGACAAGAATGGAAAATGTATATATATATATATATATATATATATATATATATATATATATATATATATATATATATATATATATATATATATATATATATATATATATATACATACATATATTGTTCAATGAACCATAAACAATTATTTCACATGCACCTGTGGAACAGTCCTTAAGACACAAACAGTTTACAGGCAGTAGGCAATTAAGGTCACAGTTACAATTACAGTTACAATAACTTAGGACCCTAAAGAGACCTTTTCACTGACACTGAAAAACACCAGAAAAAGATGCCTAGGATGCCTGCTCACCTAAGTGAACATGCCATAGGCCTGCTGCAGGGAGGCATAAGGACTGCAGATTTGGCCACAGCAATAAACTGTAATGTCTGTAATGTAAGACAGTGCTACAGGGAGACAGGAAGGTCAGCTGATTGTCCTTGCAGTGTAAAATTACTTGTAACCATGTGTCCCTCCAGACGTGATCAAGAACTTGCAAATGCCTTGGTGGAAGAGTGGGGTAACATCTCACAGCAAGAGCTGACAAATCTGGTGCAGTCCATGAGGATGAGATGCACTGTAGTACTAAAAGCAGCTGGTGGCCACCAGATACTGACTGTTACTTTTGATATTGACCCCCCCTTTGTTCAGGAACTTATTATTCCATTTCTGTTCTTCAAATGTCTGTGAATTTATGTCTCAGTTGTTGAATGTTTTTATGTTAATACAAATATTTACACATGTTAAGAAAAAAAAAAAAAAAAAAAAAAAAAAAAATATATATATATATATATATATATATATATATATATATAGGTTTATGAGATTTGCAAATCATTGCATTCTGCTTTAATTGACACTTTACACAGTGTCCTTTTTTAGAATTGGCATTTTAAATGTATATATATATATATATATATATATATATATATATATATATATATATATATATATATATATATATATATATATATATATATATATATATTCATAAAAATACTTATATATTAAATTGTTAAACTAAATTGTTTCAGAAATTATAACAAAATCTAAAACAAATAAATAAATAAATATAAAACAAAGGAACCTGAGTAAACACAAAATACAGTTTTTAAATGATAATGGGTCAGTGTGAAAATTTATTTGCCTCCATAGTTACTAATTCCCCAAATCTATGAAACTGCATTCATAATGGGGTTCAGCTGGACTAGACGCAACCAGGCCTGAATATTGTGAACCCTGTTCAATCAAATCAACACTTAAATAGAACTTTTTCAGCAGCATGTAGTTGGTTGAAAGATCTGACCCAGTAACACACTATGCCAAAAGTAAAAGAAATTACAGAAACGATGAGGAAGAAGGTGATTGAAATACATCAGTCTGGGAATGGTTACAAAGCTATTTCAAAGGCTCTGGGACTCCAAAGGATCACAGTGACAGCCATTATCTCCGAATGGAAAAAACTCGGCACAGTAGTGAATGGTAGAATTTTTTTAATAGCAGTTATTACTTAATTAATTTTTCACATGGGTGATAGGTGTTGTATAACTTTTTTTGCTGCAGTACATAAATAAATAATAGCTGTATTGTGTGTTTACTCAGGTTGTCTTTGTTTTATGTTGTATTTCGTTGGAATATCTAAAAATATTTAGTATGAGATATGCACAGAAGAAATCAGGATGGGGCAAATACTTTTTTTTTTCACAGCACTATACACAGTGCATATACATATATATGTACATATATAATCATATTGTATGTACATTTATCTTACTTTTCGAACTTTATTCACAGCAAAACTAACCTTCTGATTCTTATACTACACTACACACTTGATGACTGCATCCCATGTCTTTCAAACTATCAGCAATTCTGCTGTAGGTTTGTAGACCAATTTTGCTTAGCAACAGGAAATATTGCAGTCCCTCCTACCTTCTTTCTTTGCCTTCCTCCTGGCAAATAAATGGTGGCAATTTGCATTTTATAGAACCACATGGACATAGAGGCAGATGGTACAGGCAGGATTGAAACTCCATCCATATTTTTTCCCCCCGCTATTTTGGAGCCTTCAAAAAATCTCATACAAAATATTACATTTGCTAAATTTCTTAATAATTCACAATTCTCTGTTCATTTTCTGGAAAAAAAATGTATAAGTACTGTATATTCTATGGAGTTAGAAAATCTTGCAAGCAGCTTACTGGACAGTATTAATAGACTACACCTAACTGTCTATATTTTTCATTCCCTCTCCTCTATTATAGACACCTAGGTTTAGACCTAGTGCCCAGAAAAGAGTTTGAGATGGTGGATCCAGACCAGTTCAGTGTATCTGACCTCTACAAGATGGTGAGTGACTGGTGAAGCTGTCTGACAGATTGTACTGGAATGAGAGCATATGTACAGCAAGCTAAATGTGCTCTGTGGGGTGTAAATGCATGAACGTGTGACTGTGTCTGTGTATGTGTGTGTTCAGCCATAGTAATAATATTCTTATTACTGTTACTATTTCCAATAATCACACTGCTTTAAAACAGAACTACTATTGTGAGAAATTTGGTTTTAAAGCAAATAATATTTGAGCTCCCAGAACAAACGTGGAATGTCTGACAACTGCAGAACAAGTTGTCATAAGCAAAAAATGAGGACAAACACTTTAATGAGTCATGGAAAAAGAGAGTGTGGATGGAGCTCTCTGTTTACTGGTCAGTTTACAGTCCTGTTCTCATGTTCACAAACTGTGACCAAAAGAATAAGGAGTAGAGGAGGTGGAAATGAAGTTCCTCAGTTGGTCTTACTCAGCTGGTCAGCTCCTGCTAGAGTTGTATCAGGCACATCCCCAAGAGACCCTGGAGAAGACCCTGTGTAAGATTTTTCACAGTTATTTTCATAGCTTTGTAACATATGGGGATCATCAATGCACAGTTGCTCCTGGAACCTGTTGAAGGAAGGAAGGAAAATGAATGAATGAAGGAATATGCAAAAGTACCCCATAATAAAAAAAAAGATTAAAGAGATTTTTAACAAAGTTTTATAATTTTTTTTTTAAACCTGAAAAATTACATTTATACAAGAATTCTGACCCTTTGTTATGCCACTTGAACTTGATAGATCTCAGGTGAATCCTCATTCCACTTATCATTGAGATGTTTCTACAACTATATAAAAATTCATGGTAAATTAAGTTGATTGGAACCTCTATTTAAACCCATATCTCCCCATTCCAAAATCATGGGGATTAACATCATTACCCAGATGAGGATGGGTTCCCTTCTGAGTCGGGTTCCTCTCAAGGTTTCTTCCTCTTAAAACATCTTAGGGAGTTTTTCCTTGCCACCGTCGCCACTCAGTGGCTTGCTCAGTTGGGATAAATTCACACCTTTAATATCTGTATACCATGTTGATATTTCTGTAAAGCTGCTTTGAGACAATGTCTATTGTAAAAAGCGCTATACAAATAAAATTGAATTGAATTGAATTAACATGGAGTTGCTCCTCCCTTTATTGTTATAATAACCTCCACTCTTCTCAGAAGGATTTTCACTAGATTTTGGAATGTGGCTGTGGGGATTTTCGTACATATACTGTGATCAGCCATAACATTAAAACCACCTGCCTAATATTGTGTAGGTCCCCCTTGTGGCATCAAAACAGCTCTGACCCATCAAGGCATCGACTCCACAAGACCTCTGAAGGTGTGCTGTGGTATCTGGCACCAAGATGTTAGCAGAAGTTCCTTCAAGACCTATAAGCTGTAAGGTGTGCCTCAGGGATCGGACTTGTTTGTCCAGCACATCCCACAGATGTGACTGAGATCTGGGGAATTTGGAGGCCAAGTCAATACTTTTAACTTTTTGCCTTGTTCCTCAAACCATTCCTGAACAATTTATGCAGTGTAGCAGGGCGTATTATCCTACTGAAAGAGGCCACTGTCATCAGGGAATACTCTTGCAATGAAGCAGTATACTTTTTCTGCAACAATGTTTAGGTAGGAAATACATGTCAAAATAACTTCCACATGAATGCCAAGACCCAAGGTTTCCCAGCAGAACATTTGCCAGAGCATCGAACTGTCTCTGCCTGCTTGCCTTCTTCCAATAGTGCATCCTAGTGCCATCTCTTCCCCAAGAAAGTGACACACACACCTGGTCATACAAATAATGTACAAGAAAACATTATTCACCAGACCTGGCCACCTTCTTCAATTGCTCCATGGTACAGTTCTGATGCTCATTCGCCCATTGTTGACCGGTCTGCGGCTATGCAGTCCCATACACAGCAAGCTATGATGCACATTATCTATTTGACCACTGCCTGCCCTACCTTGTACTGATTTGGGGGATGAAGAAAGGTCATACATCCACTTATACTCACAGATATTCACACAATGTCTTGTGTGTCTTTTTTCCTTAGCATGCCTCCAATAGACATTGTGGTCAATCAAGTACAGCACAGGTTTGAACTCACACTAATGTTACTTTACACTATATTAACACACCCTTTTGGCAATATTAAATTGTTACATACATGTACATGTTAACAGAAAATCTGCATGTGATTATTTTCAGGGCCAGCGTCATGGAGATGGATACCGGATACCAATTGCTCACCATCTCTTTCTCAACCTAAAAAACTTCACATATAACAGCATCAATGAAGACGTGGAGGTGTTTTTTAGTCTCTACGATGCCCGTGAAAACAAATTCATCAGGTTAGATTTATGTACAAGCACAGTTATAACTAGAAGCCAAACAAGATAGATAGTGGGACCCAAATTCCAGATGTCTTCAGAATTATCTGGTAGCAATTGGAACATTTGAAGTAATAATAATAATAATAATAATAATAATAATAACTATATATAACTATATATAACTAAATAATAACTCCTTAGATTTATTTAGTGCTTTTCTAAGCACTCAAAGCGTTTTACATTGCATGGGGGGGGGGTCTCCTCGACCATCACCAGTGTGTAGTATCCACCTAGATGATGCGACGGCAGCCATAGTGCACCAGAATGCCCACCACACACCAGCTATTGGTGGAGAGGGGAGTGATGTAATCAATTCAGAAATTGAGACCATGATGGGGGGGCCATGATGGGAATTTTGCCAGGACACCAGGGTTATACCCCCGACTCTTTACGAGAAGTGTCCTGGGATTTTTAATGACTAGAGACCGTCAAGACCGGTTTAACATCTCATCCAAAAGACAGTGCACTTTTTAAAGTATAGTGTCCCTGTCACTATACTGGGGTATCAGAACCCACATAATCCACATGGTGAGCACCCCCTGCTGGCCTCCCTAATACCACTTCCAGCAGTAACCTTAGCTTTCCCCACAAGGTCTCCCACCCAGGTTCAAGCCAGGCCCAACCCTACTTAGCTTCAGGGGAAACAGGCGAGAGCTGCAGGGTGATATGTCTCTGGTTAGTAGCTTCAATTTGCTGTAGATTACTGTTCCATCAGCAATGTAGCGCTCATTTTATATTATGGTTTGTATAAGAATGCCCAAGTGTGGCACAGAACATTCAGGACAGTGGCTCTGCTTTGTTTGGAGAGAATAAAATATTGATTTTAGGACACTGCTCAGCTGAATGACTCGGAGGAAATAGCTTTGCTAAACAAATGACTGACAGACTGTGAATCGAGTTTAGTGTGTGTATAAATAATAGTGTAATCCGTACATATCCCTCTTCAGTTAACCATAAATAACATGCAGTATGAAAGAGAATTTAATCAATTGATACTTAATTTAATGAAATTTTTCGTAAGTTGTACTGTGTATTATTAATTAGGTGTTAAATTTATTTAAAACAGTCATGTGACGTGAGTTTGGTGATTATGTGATGTGCAGTGGCTGACGGGAGTCCTAACCCTAACCCCAATTTTTTTTACCAGCATTGTGCAATCAACCTAAGCTAGTCAACAGAATCTTACCACTAAGTTAGTGATTATCTTAGTTAGGTATACATGTATGTCAGGCAAAAATAACATTTGCTAACTTACTATCTTATTCAGCTCATTCTACTTTATTGGGTTATCTAGATAGATGTGTTTATTTTTATGTTACCCCAGATGACACTATAATAACTTACCCCCTTTCCAGTCTATTTGGTCATCTGAATTTGCTTCCTTGATATATGATGTGGGGTGATGATAGCCATCATTATTCATGCAGCTTAACATGTGCTATCATTAGGAAGGTTGGATTTTATTCAATCTTATATTTGTGGTGATCAGGTTCAAGTTAGATTTCAATCCTAAACTGCCAGCTTCATTGGAGCTTTAATTTTTTTATAAAAAAAAAAAAAAAAAAAAAAAGTGGAATAAATTTTTTTGTTTAACAATTAGCTGACTAAATGTGATTTTGGAGATGTGGATTTCCTTCAGACTAACCATGAATCTTTTGCAGCTCTTGTGTTTCCTTCCTTGTGCTTATTGAGAATATTTGTAATTTCAGCGAAAGGTTTCTAGTAAAGCTGAACAAAAATGGAGGGCCACAGAATCCTGAGAAAGTGGATAGACTCTGTACTCTTTTTATGGTAAGAAAGCATTTCATTGGTTGTGTTTGGATTATTTTCTAGAAACAAATCTTTGTACACTGATGTCTGTTACATTTGATCCTTTTGTAAAAAGTAAAATTGTTTTCTAGGATTTGAGCACAAAGGATCTCAAAAAAGAGCTCTATATTGTTGCACACGTCATTAGAACTGGTAAGCTTTTGATAAATATGAGTTCATTTGATCCCTTATATTCTGGTTTAGTCAGTACTTCATATGTATTTGGTTGACGACATCAATTTTGGTTTATTGGCTTTGTACTCCAGCACATTTGCACATCAGCTGAAACAGTGACTATGATTCAAATCTAGAATGCCTGCTTTAATTTGAGGCTGTTTACATCGACATTGAGTTATTCACATATTACTGTATTCAGCGTTGAGTTACACGTAAATAGTGAGAAGTTAATACTGAAAAGAGTTCAGCATGCCGGGTGGAGTTTGTATAAAACAGAGGCGTGTCTCAAATATGTGTGTTTCAGACCCTGACCTAAAGCCTATTTTTCATGCTCGATATCTACTCAAGAGCAGTATTAAGTCTAGAGCCGGTGTCTGTTGTATACAGTTTGATGTAATCACAAGAATGGAGGTGCTGGATCAAGTGTTATGTTATAAGCTTCCAAATAATGAGGGATGAAGCCATATTGTTAAATTACACAGAACTGGCAATGATTAATGTGATCATCAAGACACTTTATGCATCAACATATTCACAGTGTACTAGACTCCTATTAGATGTTTATTTGAATGCAAAAATGTAATGGCAGAAAGACAATGACAACAAAACTCAATATGAATATTTTACACTAAGGACATAAGACATTATATCTATAAAAAGACACTAAAACCATAGGCAAGATCTTTCTCCTACAGGAGACCCTCAACATTAAGAGGTGGTAGTGCAGGCGTGGGAACGGTATCCTGCAGAATGCCTCATATTACTGTCCTGAGGAGCAAAACTTGGGGGAAAAAAAATGGCATGTAAAACTCATGGTAATACCCACCATGTTGCATGACCCGGGATTATCTGACACAAGGTCATCCAACAGTCCAACACAGCAGAACACATGATGAAAGCGAGCCTGTGCTGTCTCTATTGATTCTACTGTGAAGGCAGAGAAGTAGGATGAGACAGCAAGCTTAAGAAAACTGATCTATCTTAACTAAAATGGTGGTGTTGCTTTCTGATTCTGGAAAGTCTGTGAGGCCTGTGCAGGACAGCTTGAGGCACTAGATTCCCTTTTGACTTATAGTATGTGAACTTGTCACACCATCTAAAAAAGTTTATACAATTGAATATTGAATCCAACTTATGTCATTTGTTGGTGTTGACTTGTGCTGATAAAGTTGTATTTTATGCTGGTTTGGTTTTTGAAATACATTATATTTACAAAAGTATCCGGACACCTGACCATCATGCCCATATGTGGGCCTTCTCCAAACTGTTGCCACGAAGTTGGAAGGATACAATTGTACAGGATGTCTTTGCATGCTGTAACTTTAAGATTTCCCTTCACTTGAACTAAGAGGCCCAAACATGGTCCAGCATGACAATTCCCCTCTGCACAATGTGAGATGCATTAAGAAATGGTTTGACAAGGTTGGAGTGGAAAAACCCGAGTAGCCTGCACAGGGCTTCAACCCCACTGAACACATTTGGGATGAATTGGAATGCTGACTGTGCCCCAGGCTTTCTTGCAAATTATCAGATCCTGAACTCACAAATGCTCTTGTGGCTGAATGGGCAAATCCCCAAAGCCACACTCCAGAATCAAGTAGAAAGTCTTCCCAGAAGAGTGTGGAGGTTATTATCACAACAAAGGGGGACTAAATCTGGAATGCATCAACAAAGACATATGTGTGTGATTGTCAGGTGTCCTCATACTTTGGCCATATAGTGTATTACACCAACTATATTTTAATTATTAAGTCTATGGCCAAGAGTTTTCCATAATCGCTGGCATGGGCTGATTTGTGCTGTATAAAAATACAGCACACTTTGATGTCATTGCCTTATTGAAATATAGATTTTATAATATTCCAAATACCAAACTAACACACAGACCACAACACAACTGTGAATTGTTTTCTTTTTATGTGGGGGATAGACTTGACAGCATTCCCTTCAGAAAACCTGGCATATTGTTGAACCTGTAGTGAGCCTGTGGGATGCCCTGCAGCAGAAGATGTGTATGACCAGATTATATGCATTATGCACCACTGGTTTGTTGTTTCATAGATATGAAGGAGCACATAATTCATTGGAGATCAGTTTTGACTAGACTTCTTAAACACAGATTGTATGTTAAGGCTGTGAAATGTAACTTTCTTAACACCATACTATAAAAAACCCAGATCAGCAGGCTGCCAGAGGTGATCTCATGGTTGTAGTGTGTGCAGTTTCAGTGTTTCCCATCTAGAGCATGGATGCTTAAAGGAGGCTGGCAGGGTCTTTCAGGAATATAAAGGTCTCAGGCCAGGTACAGATCAATTCAGCTCCTCACTGTTCCCACATCAATCATACTTGCAACAGCCTGATTAGTGTTCTATTATAGGTGTACTACATGCACATGGAATATGCCAGATATGGAATTATTCACTGAAGGATGTGAATGTGGTCTTTCCGAGTGAGCCTGAGCCCCCACAGTACAGAAGTCACCTCAGCTTTTCTTTATGAGACAGCCTGTTTTTTCTCTGGCATTCTCATTCATGCATCAAGTTGCTCAACCAATTGACCAGCTAGATGAGACAGTTCAGGGACATAGAGACATCTTGACAGCTCACCCTGCACCTCTTTTCACATGCCACAATGGAAGGTGGTAATGAGGGCATATGCTATCCAGCCACTTTTGGCAGCTAAGGTGTAGGAAGAAAACATTACAACATTACATTACATAAAGTAACCCATCACTGACCTATTATCCTGTGTAAATCTCAATGCAAATTTACACAGTGCAACATACTGTTATCTAAATATTAAATCCCTTACATTTAAAACAGTTATTATAAATGAAAATATAACAGATCAGGGATTTAGTGTACTTTGTTTAACAGACTTTGATTAGACCAAATGAGGATATAGCTGTAAATGTGGTTAGTCCTTTTGAATACAGTAATGTACATCACCCTTGTCTAATTAGCTGAGGAGGAGGCATCACAACTATATATACCTGATTACTTAGAGTCAACATTTTGTTGTGGGGGAATCTCATCCCCCTAATTGAAGATAGCAAAAATGATCCTAGACTCTCATTTAGTACAGTAGCAAAATTAATGAAGCACATAAACCAATTAGCTATAACATTAAAACCACTGACAGGTAAAGTAAATAACACTGATTATCTCATTACATTGGCACCTGTAAAAAGGTGAGATATATTAGGCTGGAAGTGAACAAGCAGTTCATGTGCTGGAAGCATGAAAAATGGGCATGTGTAAGGATCCTTGACAAGTGCCAAATTCTGACTAGATCAGAGCATCTCCAAAACAGCTGGTCTTGTGGGGTGTTCGCGGTATGCAGTGGTTAGTACCTACCAAAAGTTGTCCAAGGAAGGACAACCAGTGAACCGGCGACAGAGTCATGGGCATGTGGGGACTGAAGGCTAGCCAGTCTGGTCCAATCCCACAGAAGATCTACTGTAGCACATATTTATGAAAAAGGTAACGCTGTCTATGATAGAAAGGTGTCTGAATACACAGTGCATTGCAGCTTGCTGCTTATGGGGCTGTGTATCTGCAGACCTGTCAGAGTGCCCATGCTGACCCTGTCCACTGCCGAAAGCACATACAGTGGGGGACATAAGTATTGAATGCATCAACAGTTTTTTCAGTAAATATATTTCCAATGAGGTTATTCACATGAAAATTTCATCAGACATCAGTAGATTGATGACATCATGACGTTATTACGCCATCATTACGATCAAGCTGATCCAGGCGTGAATGTTGTTGAAACTAAAAATGCCAAAGCGAAAAGCTAATCGTGTTCCAGCTAAAGTTACACCTACAGTGAACACAGGTACATCTAAAACAGTGAAAAAAAAGAAAACATACACAGTTACACAGGCGAGAGCAAGGATTCTAGATAGTGACAGCAGTGAAAGTTCAGGCAATGTTGAAACCGAAACTGATAGTGAGAAGGCTAGACACTTCGCCAAGAAAATCCTTCCGTTGAAAAGAAGAACAACCCCCACAAGGAATCAAAAACTGTTTTTCGTTGTCGGGAATACGACCAATTTCTGTGCATTTGTGAAAACAGTACCTGCTGGTCTGGTTATCACCAGAAAGTTGACTTTTGGCGCTAAAATGCATTTGTTCAAAAGGCATTCACCACGCTGATGCTTGTATGGTACTTCTAAATGAGTATAAGGATTTTAGAGAGCATTTTTCATAATTTCTCTAGTTAAGATTTGTACTCTAAGGGGAGTAAAAACACTGAACTGCTTCATTTTCAAAGTAATATTACACAAATACATTATTATAAGTTCAAGGCCTAAAAATGTTAAAATTAAAATGTTGATTTTGGGGCCAATTTTGGCCTGGGAACTCAGGGTTGGCATGCTGTTTCTATGGGGAATATAGGGTTGTGGGACATAATACTGTGGGAACTTAATTCAAGAAATCCACAAATATAAAGAATTCACAACATTAAAATCCATAAATAAAGTTATGTGTAATAAAGTGGAATGACGCAGGAAAACATTATTGAACACGCTAAGAAAAAGCAGTTCTTCAAGGCAAGGAACCAGCTGAAATCCATAAGTAGTCACAAAGTAGTTATACCTCCTATCTGTGCAAATTAATATCAGTTGGGTTAGTAAATCGATGGTCTATAAAAAGGCTTTTCATTACCAAGGTGTCACACAAGAAACATCTCTTGATGGGTAAAAGCATAGAGCTCTCCCAAGACCTTCACAACCTTATTGTTGCAAAACATATTGATGGAATCAGATACAGACATATTAAAAAACTTCTGGATCTTCCAGTAAGCACTATTGGGGCCATTATCCGCAAATGAAAGCAACATCACTCCTTCATCAACCAGCCACACACAGGAGCTCCTCACAAGATTTATGGCCAGGCAGTGAGAAGAAGAGTCAGTAGAGTAGCCCAAGAGCCAAGGACCACTCAGAAAGAGCTCCAGAAACACTTGGAGGAAGCAGGTGCCATTATCACATAGAAAACAATAGGCAATGCAGTTCACTGTTCACGCTCACCCCGCAAGACTCCATTACTAACGAAAAGGCATGTCAAAGCTCGTTTAAAATTTGCTACAACTCATTTGGACAAGCCTATGAAATACTGGGTCAGACGAGAGAAAAATTTAATTTTTTTGCTTTCATACCATGTTTGGAGAAGAAATGGCACTGCACATCACCCTAAAAACACTATTCCAACAGTGATATTTGGAGGTGGAAGCATCATGGTGTGGGGCTGTTTTTCATCAAATGGTACTGGCAGACTTCATATAAATGAAGGAACAATGAATGGAGCACTTTACTGGGAGATTCTTGAGAAGAATCTGCTTCCATCCACCAGCATGATGAAGGTGAGACGTGGGTAGACCTTCCAGGAGGACAGTGATCCAAAGCATACAGCAAAGGAAACTTTCAATTGGCATCACAGCAAAAAAATCAAGTTGTTAGAATGGCCCAGTCAATCATAAGACAGTATGTTTAGAAGAATGGGCCAAAATCACACCTGAATACTGTGGCTGATTAATTTCTGCATACAGGAAGTGTCTTGAAGCTGTTATTACAAGCAAAGGCTTCTCCGGCTAAGTATTAAATACATTTCAGTTAGTGTGTTCAATACGTTTTTCATGTGTCATTCCTCTTTATTACACATAACTTCATGGACTTTAATTTTTGGGTTTCTTTATATGTGTGGATTTCTTCAGTTAATACCAAAGTCTGGTGAAAATTTCATGTGAATAGCCTCATTGGAAATATATTTACTGAAAAAAATGTTGACGTGTTCAATGGTTATTTCCCCCACTGTAAATATAATCAGCAAATGAACATCAGAACTGGACTGTGGAGTAATTGAAAAAGGTGGCCTGGTCTGATGAATCACATTTTTTTTTACATCATGTGGATGGCCGGGTGCGTGTGCGTCACTTACCTGGGGAAAAGATGGCACCAGGATGCACAATGGGAAGAAGTCAAGCAGGCAGAAACAGTGTGATGCTCTGGCAGTGTTCTGCTGGGAAACCTTAGGTCCCAGCATTCATGTGGATGTTACTTTGACACGTACCACCTACCTAAACATTGTTGCAGAACAAGTACACCCGTTCATGGCCATGGTATTCCCTAATAGCAGTGACCTCTTTCAGCAGGATAATGCACCCTGCCACACTGCAAAAATTGTTCAGGAATGGTTTGAGGAACATGACAACATGTTCAAGGTGTTGACTTGACCTCCACATTCCCCAGATCTCAATCCGATCAAGCATCTGTGGGATGTGCTGAATAAACAAGTCCGTTCCATGGAGGCCCCACCTCGCAACTTACAGGAATTAAAGGATCTGCGGTTACATCTTGGTGACAGATACCTTCATAGGTCTTGTGGAGTCAATGCCATTGTGGGTCAGGGTTGTTTTGGTGGCACAAGGGGGACCAACACAATATTAGGCAGGTGGTATGAACGTTATGGCTGATAAGTATATATCAATAGTATGTTTAGTGATGACTTTATGAAATTATAAAATTGAAAACAGTAGACCAAAAATTCAAAGTATGAATTTCAGACAGTCTGATGCAGAAATATATAGAAACCAATATCAACATCATTGGAACAGTTGGAATCCTTTAGCAAATCAGATATACTGAACTTATTTCACTGTTTTCCTCTTGTTTAGTACATCTGATACCTAGGCATTTTCTTAAAGAACTATTACAAGAAGCAACTGAACCTCTGTTACAATTAATAAACTCTTCCCTTTGTACATGACACCTTCAATTTTTGCAGTTATCTAGCAGTTAAAGTTAGACACTTCTAGCAGTTAAAATTAGACACTGGATCCTGACTAACTTTCTCCTACTTAATTCTGACAAGAGAAAAGTACTTCTACTCTATGAAGAAGATACTGGACCAGAAAAAATGTAATTTGACCAGTGAAAAAAAGAAACACTTTTCACACTGTATGTTTAAAATTTTTTTCATTACTCCCTGGTAGTCCTGTGGCTAAGGATCCCGTGTTCTCACTCCCATGGTCTGGGTTTGATTCCCGGGCAGGGAACCAACCCAACCACTGGGTTGCTCTCAGTGCTGGTCCCAAGCCCAGATAATAGAAGGTTGTGTCAGGAAATGTATCCAATGTAAAACCTGTGCCAAAAAAATTAGTGACATGCAGAACAATTACCACACTGAAAAGCTTGCTTTATTTCTTTAATCAGCAAGGGATTAAATGCTGATGTGTGTCAGAAGTAAAGGTAATCTGCCTTTAAAAGCAATCCATGCAGCTGCATTGCATTTCACTGTGAAATACTATAACCAAAATGTATTGCTTTTCATTACTGACATCCTTTGCACAATGGAAAGCAAAACTTTTGCATTTCTCTTAATTCACTAATGCTTTCAGTGAAAAACAAATAGCAGATTACTGCTTTTTAAAAAATTAAATGCTGACTTCCATTAGCAGTGAAAGTAATTCCCGGGTGCATAACATTTTGCTTTAATCATTGCATTGCAGTAGTGCCATACTTAAATGCAACCACTGTCCAGTCTCAGCCCTAACCCATGTTTGTGGGCATGGTTGTAGTTGGAGAATAGAACAAGGACCTGAAAGCATCACTTTCTTGGAGGTGTTTCTGTCCAGATAAAGGAGCATCACATATAGTTTCCTTATTGGTTTCTTAACATAAAGCGTTTCAGAATTACTACTAAAATATATATAAAAGTGTTAATCAAATTACTTAAAGCTCACAGCAGGTCCTAGGAGTTATGTTATCAAATTTCTTATACTTGGCTCCCAGTGGCACAACAGAAAATTGTTTGTCCTACCATCAGGAGATCACAAGACTGAATCTTGACAATTCTGAAGGGAGCCAAGGGAAAAAAAAATTGCCTGTGGTCTCTGGATGAAATTGACTGTATACTCTCTCTCCCCTGTCAATCACAGTGATAGTAGCGTTTTACTGGCATCTGTGACCTAATGTATGAATTTTGCTTTCCTCAGTGCTACACTGCCCTGTGACGAGAATGAACAGCAGTTCAAAAAGATGCTGTGGCTGGCTTCACATGTCTTAGAGGTCGTACGATTGGTTGCTGCCTTATGATAGGGGAGAGCTGGCTAGTGGGTGGGAATACACAGATGAACAAAATAGGGAGAAAATGTGGGGAAAACATTCTTAGACTTACTTCCAACAAACAGGATCAACATTTAGCCACAGTTAAATTCATGCAGTTGCTTAGGATTGCATCATGATTCTTAAGTCACATAAACATGGAACTCACATGACTCACATACTCCTCCAGTTTGCAGTAATACACCAAGTGTATTGTCATCAATGTAAACCACTGCATGTCATCAGTGTAAACTACTGCATACCTGTGGAGCATGTTGTGGAACATCTCACTGATTAACACCTAGAAAACGGTGGCATTGCTGTCCAGGCCATATGGCGGCATGGCATAATTACTTAGTGCCCCATGGCTGTGGAGATCAAGTCTAATTTGGTAAAAACTCACAACTGTTCCAGTTTGGCTGGCACCAAAGACAGGTTGTAATCGAATTTCTTGGTCCCCTGGTTAAGTACTTGGTAATCAATGCACGGACGGTCTGAGTCCTGCATCTCTTTTTTTTTTCAGAAAGAAATTGGCAGATTCTAGGGATGTGTAATGCATCACTGAATAAGGGGCTCCTGGTTGTACTCCTCCAGCGACTAGCCTTACATGAATACTGTAGATTTGTACCTCCTTTGAACTATTGTTATAATCATGAATATTGTCTTGGGGATTCTTATTCACAATATCAAACATCTATTGAATACACTAAGTATTTTTGCTTTTTCTATTCTTTTCAACTGTATTTCTGTAGTAGTTCAACCATACCATGTCACCCAGAAGAGACAATGAAACAATGTTCATTGTTAAAAGGTCTATAAAAATAAACATTGCTTAACTTTAAGTCTTTAAGCAAACTTTAAAAATGGAAGGAAAAAAAATCTTTCTGTTTCTGAGACTTGTTTGGTGAGACTGGTTTGCGTCTTTTGCTAAACCCTTTGATCCAGACATAGATATTCATTATAATGGTACTTACAATCTTCATAGCATTTTTGACACATCTATAGCTCCATTATGGATACTGTCCTTTATCTATCCAGCAACTGAAAGGAGATTTTTGTTGTTGTTGTTGTTGTCATGGCTAAAAGTCTTCTTGTCATTGACTGCTCTGTTCTCCTGTGGTCTACCAGGCTATGTGTTACTGATCAGCTCACCATTAAGGTCTCATTATTAAAACAACAAACATTCTGTAGAAATTAAATGAACACATATTTGAGCACATGAAATAACACATGAACAGATCTGATTTAGGAAACTGTCATAGAAAAACATCAAAACAAATAGTGATTTGAGCGTAAATGATGAATCAACATCAACTGCTTCAACAAAAGCTCCCACCCACTAATCTGGCATCTGCCGTGTTTTGCTGTTAATATGGAATTACCTAATAACCTCAAAAAGGTTAAATTCTATTAAATCGCCTTTGAATAGCCCAAGACTCAATTTCCATGTGAGAGCATGGATGTGCTCTCAACTAAAGGACTAAAGAGATTAAAGCTAACTAAGAGCCAAGTATGTGTATTCTGATTCAAAATGTCAAATTAGCTTGCATATTGGCACTATTGTCACAATTGTGATTATTAACATTATTTATGCTCATACGTTATGCTCAAATTGACATGGACTGCGACCAGATGTGTGTTTGATCAGGCAGATACTCTAAAGATCATCTAACATATGCAACGATGATGAATAAAGGAAATAGACTCTGAGTGACCTTATTATAGACTGCTTTACTGGAAATGCCATTTGTTTGGTTTATACCTTTATACCTTACCTTAGCTCTCATGTGTATGAAATGATAATGTATCAGCCTACAGCTGGCTGAGACACAACTCAGCAGACACAGACTGCTAACTGTGTATAAAAAGGTCCATTATCCCTTCTGGTATCAACATATATGCATTTGAATCAAACTGTTAATTCATTTACAGAAATAAAAACAGTATACTGGAGTGCAGAGCCAAAATCAAGAAACATTTTGTCATGTATCACATACTGAATAGTGACTTGGTGCCAGAGTCCCTGCTTTTGACGCATTATTTTGCATGTTTCTTGGTGGTCGATCTGTTTTGTGTGTGAAGGTCGTATGTTGCTAAATGACTCAAAGAAGGGCCCCCCACATGTACAGTACAGAAGACCATATGGCTGTGCTGCCCTGGCCATGAGTGATGTCTTCAGCTCCATCACAGACCCAAAAGAGGAAAAGGACTTTGTGCTAAAAATCTACACGTGAGTGTGTTCAAGTGTTTGCATGGGTGTATGCGCTATTGTAAGATCTGTCCTCATATGTTTAATATTTGTTTATTTGTTATGTTTTTTTTTCTTTAGCTGTAACAATGAAAGTGAGTGGTATCAGATCCATGAGAACATCATCCGAAAGTCCAGCACGAAATACTCAGCCCCGAGCACCAATTATGGTAATTTGAGGGAAGTACTAATGGCAAATGTCATTTGCTGAAGATGTACTCCCACATAGCAAATTTCACTAAAAGGTGGAAAACTCTTCCGAGGTTCTGTCCCTCTTTGTGTGTGTGTTTTAATTTTTTTTTTTTTTTAGGTCTAATAGTATCTCTGCAGCTGTTCCGTGGTGATCTAGATGCCTTGCGAAGAGAAAATCAGATGCAGTTCAATGGGGCTGTGACTCTTACACGTAAACTTGGATTTCCTGATATCATTCTACCAGGTAGGAATGGCAGATGTTTGATACAGTGCATTCGGAAGGTATTCACAGTGCTTCACTTTTTCCACATTTTGTTATGTTACAGCCATATTCCAAAATGGATTAAATTCATTTTTTTCCTCAAAATTCTACAAACAATACACCATAATGACAATGTGAAAGAAGTTTGTTTGAAATCTTAGCAAATTTATTAAAAATAAAAAACAAAAGAAGCACATGTACATAAGTATTGACAGCCTTTGCCACGACACTCAAAATTGAGCTCAGGTGCACCCTGTTTCCACTGATTATCCTTGAGATGTTTCTACAACTTGATTGGAGTCCACTGGTGGTAAATTCAGTTGATTGGACATGACTTGGAAAGGTACACACCTGTCTATATAAGGTCCCACAGTTAACAATGCATGTCAGAGCACAAAGCAAGCCATAAAGTCCAAGGATTTGTCTGTAGACCTCTGAGACAGGATTGTATCGAGGCACAGATCTGGGGAAGGGTACGGAAACATTTCTGCAGCTTTGAAGGTCCCAATGAGCACAGTGGCCTCCGTCATCCGTAAATGGAAGAAGTTTGGAACCACCAGGACTCTTCCTAGAGCTGGGGAAGAAGGGCCTTAGTCTGGGAGGTGACCAAAAACCCATTGGTCACTCTGACAGAGCTCCAGCGTGTCTCTGTGGAGAGAGAAGAATCTTCCAGAAGAACAACCATCTCTGTAGCACTCCACCAATCAGGCCTGTATGGGAGAGTGGCCAGACGGAAGCCACTCCTCAGTAAAAGGCACATGACAGCCCACCTGGAGTTTGCCAAAAGGCACCTGAAGGACTCTCAGACCAAGATCAAGACAAAGATTGAACAATTTGGCCTGAATGGCAAGCGTCCTCTCTGGAGGAAACCAGGCACCACTCATCACCTGGCCAATACCATCCCTAAAGTGAAGCATGGTGGTGGCAGCATCATGCTGTGGGGATGTTTTTCAGTGGCAGCAACTGGGAGACTAGTCAGGATCGAGGGGAAGATAAATGCAGCAATGTACAGAGATGAAAACCTGCTCCAGAGCGCTCTGGACCTCAGACTGGGGCGAAGGTTCATCTTCCATCAGGACAACGACTCTAAGCACACAGCCAAAATAACAAAGGAGTGGCTACAGGACAACTTGAGTGGCCCAGCGAGAGCCCAGACTTGAACCCGGTTGAACAGCTCTGGAGAGATCTGAAAATGGCTGTGCACCAATGCGCCCCATCCAACCTGATGGAGCTTGAGAGGTCCTGCAAAGAAGAATGTGAGAAACTGCCCAAAAATAGCTGTGCCAAGCTTGTAGCATCATTCTCAAAAAGACTTGAGGCTGTAATTGGTGCCAAAGATGCTTCAACAAAGTACTGAGCAAAGACATACTTGTGAATACATGTACATAAGTGAATACTTATGTACATGTGCTTTTTTTGTTTTTTATTTTTAATAAATTTGCAAATATTTCACGTTGTCATTATGGTGTATTGTTTGTAGAATTTTGAGGAAAATAATTAATTTAATCCATTTTGCAATAAGGCTGTAACATAACAAAATGTGGAAAAATTGAAGCGCTGTGAATACTTTCCGGATGCACTGTATGTTGAGCAAATGTGTCAATCCAAATACGTTGAGCAAAATCCACAAAAATATGATACAGCAGATGAGAAAATGCATAGAGAATAAGGGTATGAACATGTAGTGCATATAGTGTGAATAATACATACAAAATTAAGTATATATATACTTTTACTCTCTTTGGTACCTGAATTTGACACCCAGTATCATATATCAAATTATAAATCAAATATCATATATAATTAAGCAAATGTTTTGGCCTAGCCTTGTATCTCTGAAGGGCCATGATAGGCCCCCTGGGGTACTGGCGGTGGGCGACCTTTTTGTGAGATGCTATGGGGTTTTGTTTGTAGAATTTTGAGGAAAATAATTAATTTAATCCATTTTGGAATAAGGTTTTAACATAACAAAATGTGGAAAAAGTGAAGCGCTGTGAATAGTTTCCAGATGTACTGTATATGTGTTTGTTAACATTCATTGACCAGATATATAATACTCAGTTTTCTCTTTTTAAAAAGTTATGTATGAAAATATTACATTAATGTTCAATCATTCACCTAAATACTGTGCCAAATTATTTTTTAGAAATTGATTAAATACCAGTAATCAAATATATATCTACATATCTTTTCACTCATCATTTGCTTAATTCATTTAATTGGTATGAAGCCATGTTTCATATATCTTATTGAAATGGTTAAAAAAAAAAGAAACCCCAGATATCTACCAGATATAATACCAGATGAAATACTTTTTTAAAAAATCACGTAGAGAAATATTATGTGGCAAATATTTTCACAACTAATTAAATTACTAATAGTGGACTATTAGTACTAGTAATTGCCCTTGAATGGTATGAGCTGTAATTTGTATAATGGTAATTTGCGGAACATTCTCTCATCCACATTACAGGTTGTAGTCTTCAGAAGGCCTGAAATAATGAATCATGTAACATAGACTTACTGCAGCTTTGCAGGATTGTCTTTTCATTCTGTTAAAGCCATAGATATGTATGGTTTCCACTTCAAAAGTAAAGCTTATTATATCTTTTGTGATGACAATATTTGGTCCAAATATTTCCTTAAATACCATAAAATATCCGTAAGCTTTCTATATGAAATGATTTAAGGTTATGCATTTGCTCTGCTGTTTTTGGTGCTGAAATATACAGTTACAGTATAAAAATATTCAGTTAAAGTATAAATTCATATTTTATAATTATGCACATGTCTACATCATGTGTATTTCAGGAAGGTTTGGAGCATTTTCAAAGAACGTGTTAGCACTAGGGGTGGGTGATATGAGAAAAATATCATATCACAACATAGTAGTAGTAGTAGTATATATATATATATATATATATATATATGTATATATATATATATATATATATATATATGTATATATATGTATGTATGTATGTGTATATATATATATATATATATATATATATATATATATATATATATATATATATATATATATATTACAGTGAATAACTATAGGAAGTGTATTATTGTGTGTGTGTGTGTGTGTGCATAGGGGACAGCCGAAATGATATATATCTGACTCTTGAGCGTGGCGACTTTGAGAGAGGAGGGAAGAGCGTGCAAAAGAATATTGAGGTGACTGTGTACGTGCTGTATGCAGATGGAGAAACGCTAAAAGTAAGTCTAACAAATGTGTGTGTGTGTGTGTGTGTGTGTGTGTACTGGCATAAAAACAGCCTTTTCTTATAACACAGTAGTCTGCAGAGCTGTTATTCAGTTATACAGTAGTCTGCAGAGCTGATATTTGTATTTGTCTAATTAGTATAGCTGTGATTGACACATTAGATAATAATTAGATGTGACAGACATTTTGTCACTTTGTTATAGGGCTGCACGATTACGGCTAAAATGATAATCATGTTTATTTTGATCAATATTGAGATCACGATTATTTATCATTATTATTCACTGATTTTAGGGACAACATATTTTTATTGCACTTTCACATTTAAATAAACAGACCGTTACTTTCACGTCCATGTTGTGCTACATTCCTGCTAATGTACAAATCTTTGCATCAAATTAGTCTGGTCCTTAAAGTGCATCATCTTGTAGAAGCAAAATATAAATAAAATTGTACCCAAAATATAGGATAAGTAAAAATAAAAATGGCATCAACCAAATGAAAATATGCAATCAAATATAACAATATGCAACCAAATGAAAACAATTCAGGCCTATGCAGAAAAGGCAATAACAGTGTTTACCGGAGGAGAGACGCAGCCAAATCACCCTTAGAGTAATGCAGGGATGGCGTCATTTTGTATCAGAGGCCGGAAGTTAGCATCACAAAAACCCAATAGGACTTTCCCATAGGCTTTTTGATTATTGCAAAAAAATAAACTCTGTGATCACAAACGTTTACAATACTAATACGTTTTGTCCATCAAGATCATTTTCACAAGTGAACACAACTTTTATGAAGTTTGAAACCTAAATACAATCGCCAGAAATAAAAATCTAACGGTATGCTATAAATTAACTACACCACGGTCGTTAAACAAACTACACCACGGTCGCTCGACTTCAGCGCCACCATCACCAAGCTTCCAACAGCTTTTCCAAACTTGATTTAAATACATTTTCCATAATACGGATATATTCTGTGGTTGAATCTTCATCCACATTTTTGGGGGGAATTGTGCACAGCACACCTAAACCAGTTTATTTACAAAGACTTTTCCTGTTCGGCGTGATGACGTTTAATGTCCCAAACAACATGTGTAGTGCCATTTAGCAAGTTGCCCTACTCTGTGAAATGTTGTTAATAATGTGTGGCAGCATCAAAAGGTTAGCTGATCTCTCTCTCTCTCATTCTCTCTGTGTTTCACATATTTAAACATCTACATTGGTGCACAAACAAAAAGAGGAATGAAACATTTAATATTCTTCATGTGAATAGCCCACTTTAGACAATTCTATCCATCTACAGAATGTCATGAACTAGCCTTTCAACTGAGTCTCAGTAACATGTCATGCATTGTACCACGAGAGACCACATGAAATGTGAAACTTTGATTGAGCTAGAGTTGAGTTAATAATCAATAGATCTACTAAGCATGAAGAGCTATTAACTGGATTATCCAAATAAAGCAAGAGACATGTTCAAGCTCGTTGCCTATCAATTATATACTAAACATCAAGAACTATAAACTGTACTGTCCAAAGAAGTGAAAGATAAAAGGGAAAAGTTGACAGTCTATAGAGCATGGGTTCCAAAGTTTTTTGTGCAAATACCACCAAATGGACATAATGAATTTTTTACTCCATGCCTCCAAGCCTTGACCACTCTACATAGCATTAGTAACATTTTATTATGCATGTAATAAACACTATATGGCCAGAAATTTGTGGAAACCAGACCATAACAGTCATATGTGTTTTTTGAATATCCCATCCCATTCCCCCTCTGCAGTCATAATAACCTCCAGTCTTCTGGGAAGGTTTTCCACTACATTTTGGAGTGTGGCTGTGGAGATTTGTGCTCATTCAGCCAAAAAAGCATTAGTGAGGTCAGGTGCTGATGTTGGGGCGAGAAAGCCTGGGGCAGAGTCAGCGTTACTGTAAAATGTTTAGCGATTTTATGCACAGTGATTTTAAGTAGACTGACATGCTCTGTTTCTCTTCAAAACGTTCTACTGTTCTCTCAAATCTAAAACTCTGACCTTACCTTCAAAAGAATTTACTTATAAATTCTGAAAACATAGGGAAAAAACAGTTAAAGGAATTTGTCTATTTTTATTGTTGAATTGCTATGCTTAGTGCTGCATGGCAGGATAGTTATAAGACTAAAATAGCACATACACTCTTAATTTAAATGTGCCTTTAAATGCAACCCCCAGTGACATTTTAAAATAGTCCCACATAAAATCCATCTTTGTAGTACTTGGTATTAATCTGTAAAATAAATGAATGAGACAAAAGAGGAGTTTGTGTATTTCTCTCATAACCCTATTTGTAAATCAAGTGACCCCTAGTTTGGGAACCTCTGCTATAGATTGT
>NC_030420.2:11389817-11442317 GCF_001660625.3 Ictalurus punctatus | reverse complement strand
TTCAAAATCCCAAATTTTACTTTACATTTTTATTTGTGCAAAAGGTGACCATTTAACTCAGGTTTGAGTAAAATTGAATGATCAAAGAGAGAAAACAGCTAGTTAAATGTACTTATATATATTTTTAGGAGAGTATTCTTTGGTGCCATGTAAACCTTACTTTAAAAATATGTTTAGTTAAATTTACTGAGACTTCATGTGTGGAAATTTTTTACCAAAATTTTACCAGTAAAATTTTTCTCATTATTATTATTATTATTACTTTTTTTAATTATTATTTTTTAAATTTTTATTTTATTTTATTTTATTTTATTTTTTATAAATAGCAGTTTTCCTTTAGGATGCCAGCCAAACATTCTCTCAAGGTCAAACTGTCAGATATTCCTATCCCCACCAAGATATAAAAACAGTAGGATTAAAAAAACAAAAAACAAAAACCTACTTGAAAATTCTCCTCCCTTGTTCTTTTCCTTCTGCTTTCCTTTCCTCTCTTGGTACTTTCAGGATACTGAAAGATAGGTGCTTTACATTTGCATCCAAATATATATTTTTTAAAGCTACAGAATGTACGAGTTTCTTAGTCTCTGTTTGCAGAAGAACATTTTGTAACGTGGGTTGTGCTGTGCTGTTCTCCTGCACTCTGGTTGATGTCTTGGCTGTAAATGTACACGTTTAGATACAATTCAGTGCTGTGTTTTGAGTCACAAACTGAACAAGTGGTATGCCAAAATTGTAATGACACCAATAATGTATTACCATAACATTCAACAGTTTATCACCCATATTTTGATACAAACAAGGATAAATCATACGATTATCATCTATCATTCCCACCAAAAAAAATGCCTTACCTAGTTAGCAAAAAGAAAAGCTAAAACTCTATCATTACTATTATCTCTATCATTACCTCTCATAGTATAATATTTGACTCTTTACTGTCCTGTTTCCCTAATTTCACTCTCACACCTCTATTTCTGTCTGCTGACTCCTGCCAGTCAAGGTGTATTTTGGACTTCTTTTGTGCCTAAAAGTAGGGCATGATGACGTTTGCTATAGCCTAGCTGGCATCTGACGTAGGCGTACACAATTCCATCCAATTCTGATCCGATTCCCTTGTCAGTGCTAACTGTGACTAGTCAGAGTGACTCACAGCTCAGGAACATCAGATTATAAATTATTTTTTTCTCCCATGACTGAATTGTCATCTGTTTCATTTTTAACAAAACAATATGCACTGTAGTCTTTAAGTAATTAAAATTTGCATTAACCAAAACTTTTCTTTTGGTTGGGGATTAAACTTTATTATTACATCTCTAGCAATGGAAAAGAAAAGAGAATATTGTAGGACATAAAACTCTTACCACAATAAGAGCTGGGATGTCTCATGAGATCAGTGAGAATAAATTAGATGAAATATTACTGGTTGTAAAACCTGAAAAATGTAACTTTAATCACTGACTTTCCTTTAATAAATTCAATACATTTACAGTATCACCAAAGCATTACAGAATATTATTCCCACTTGAATTAATTTAGTCTCATCTTAAGGGCTGTTACAGTTTTTATCAGCTTTGTTGAAGATCATTAGATGAAACCTTGAAGGCAAGAGTAATCAGGTCAATGTAACTGTAGACTTCATGCGTAGAGGTTTATAACCTGACTCATTTTCTTTTTCTATAAAAGTAAGAAAACAATGCAAATAGGAGCAATAAAATGTGTAACCTTTTGATTTTACTACATCAGGCTTTATGTAACCCAGTACCGCATCTATACAAAACAGCCAACATAACGTAATGACTTTAATTCAATGCATTTCAACGTAATTTTTATTTGTATAGTGTTGTAATTAACAGGAATCGTCACAAAGCAGCTTTTGTCATGAAATCCACGTAATGAAGGTTAGGACTGATGCAAGTGCAGATAAGAGCTTTTAATAAAGAGAGGCAAGCAGATGAATCCAAATCATGAGACAATAGCGTGGTCAAGAAACAGGCAATGGGTCAGGCGATCTGTAAACAGGCATGAACTAGGCAAGGCAAGAATCGAGAACAAGGAACAAGAAGCAAGATCAATGAACATGCAACAAAACGAGGAACAGGGTACAAAAGCTTGGTATGGTGATAACACTCAATAGTTCGCAAAGTCGTTGTGTTCAAACAGTCTCTTTATACTGTGGTATTGAGTGCTGTGAATTTGATGCAGGTGTGTGTGATTAGAATGAATGTAAGTGTTCTGGGAATTGCAGTCCACATGTAGATTTAGATACCTAATGAGCGAGTCAGAGAGGACAGCAGCAAAGACTAACTGAGACAACATGACAAATAAACCTTCAGATTTTCGAGAGAACCATCCTCTTCTGGATAGTGGGATTCAAAATCATTACAGTACACAGTTTTATAGAGAAAAAGCAAATATAACTAAGTGTGAATAGGAGTCCTTAGCAAGTTGATATATAGTGGTGCTTGAATGTTTGTGAACCCTTTAGAATTTTCTATATTTCTGCATAAATATCATCAGATTTTCAGACAAGTCCTAAAAGTATATAAAGATAAAAATTAAATAAATGATACAAAAATATTATACTTGGTCACTTATTTATTGAGGAAAATGATCCAATATTACATATCTGTGAGTGGCAAAAGTATGTGAACCTTTGCTTTCAATATCTGGTGTGACCCCCTTGTGCAGCAGTAACTGCAACTAAACGTCTCCGGTAACTGTCGATCAGTCCTGCACATCGGCTTGGAGGAATTTTAGCCCATTGCTTAGTATAGAACAGCTACAGCTCTGGGGTATTGCTGGGGTGCCTCACATGAACTGCTTGCTTCGGGTCCTTCCACAACATTTCTATTCAGTTAAGGTCAGGACATTCCAAAATGGGCAGCAGTGTTCTTTTTGGAGAGCAGTGGCTTTCTCCTTGCAAACCTGCCATGCACACCATTGTTAGTCAGTGTTCTCCTGATGGTAGTCTCATGAACATTAACATTAGCCAATGTGAGAGAAGCCTTTAGTTGCTGAGAAGTTACCCTGGGTTTCTTTGTGACTTCACGGACTATTACACGTTTTGCTCTTAGAGTGATTTTTGTTGGTCAAACACTCCTGTGGAGGGTAACAGTGGTCTTAAATTTCCTCCATTTGTACACAGTCTGTCTTCAGACTGGAGTTCAAACTCTTTAGAGATGATTTTGTAACCTTTTCCAGCCTTATGAGCAAGCTGAGGTCCTCAGAAATCTCCTTTGTTCATGCAGTGATACACTTCCACAAACATGTGTTGTGAAGAACAGACTTTGATAGATCCCTGTTGTTTAAATAAAACAGGGCGCTCACTCAGACCTGATTGTCATCCCATTGATTGAAATCACAATTAGGTGACTCTAATTTCACCTATTTTCATGTTCACATACTTTTGCCACTCACAGATATGTAATATTACTCAGTAAGTAAATGCCCAAGTATAATATTTTTGTCTCATTTGTTTAATAGGGTTCTCTTTATTTACTTTAAGGAGTTCAGAGTGAAAATCTGATGTTTTTAATGGGGTTAGAATTGTTTCATAATTCCAAATAAATAAATTACGATCCATGAATAAATATAGTGAGATTTACAAAAATTAAACAAATTGACAAATCCATTCAATGAGATCCACAAATATATGTTAGTAGTTTCACAAAAATAAATTAAATTGACAAATAATTAAAATGAGATTTTTCAAATAAAATTGTTTTTACAAATATGTTTTTATGTTACAAACAGAACTCTGATTGCATTCATTTGTGGATCGCGTCCTGTGCATTTATGGATTGCTGCACACATTTGTGGATTTTGAAACATTTCTAGCATCAAGAGTGCACATAAATCCACAAATAGTTGGACTCCAACCACCATCTACTCAAGCCAATTGCCACATTGCGCTGACCAATCGTAGCATGTTCTCGCTCCAACCAATCATGTTTTGTTTTACAATCAGGACAGGAACAGAGTTTTAGGTAATTTTTATGCAGATATATAGAAAGTTCTAAATGGTTCAGGAACTTATAAAATATAAAATGAATGACTGCAATGTGCTTGCTGAAAGTTATGACCTTCTCTCTCTCTATCTCTATCTTGCTCTCTCTCTCTCTAGTGTGATGAGAACACAACATTTACTAATCAAGGCCTGTATTTGAGTATGCCATGCAGTAAAGCAGACCTAAACACCTGTCCTGCGATTCCAGCAACATTTCCTTTCCAGCGCAGCAACAAGGAGAGTTTTTGCATCAGCACCATATTGGTTTCCACAAAGCTCACACAGAATGGTAAAACCCACACACCCACACTGATCTGATTCATTTCAGATTAATTTGCTTGTTTTCAACCATTATGCTAATTATATTAGTTAATGCTGTTTTTTTATTTATCCCTTTGAATAAAACTTGATTGCAAAGCTACAAAATATTGGAATTATAAAGATTTGAAAATATTTTTAAAAAACAGTTTTTAGAAAAAACAATTTTCATAACCATTAACATAAGATGCCAAACAATAAAGCACTGCAAAAAAAGAACAAAGTTTCATCATTGATCTCTGCTGTATAATGTTTGAGTTTGGTTTATGTTTCTGAGAACCAGCTTAAGCTTTGATTTATCTGAACATTTGCAAGCTGTTCATTAAACATTATGGGGCAGCAAACATCTTGTAGCAAGCATTTATGTTCGTGTTTTGTTTTTGCCTGATGGCACGGTCGCATGTTTCAAATGAAATAAGGATAATACAAATGGCACCATCAAATGTGAAGCATTTATTTGAAAGCATTACATTACATTTTGCACAGACCCTGTTTAAAGTGGAATGCTTGTATGACTTGACTTGGAGTGGTTCCATTAACATGAATAGGCTACTTTAAAAATGTAGTTAATTCAGCTCCTGTGAAGAACTGTTTCGCTCTTTCAATAAAAGCATTCACAACACATACATAAACACACACAACATTGAACATTGACTGTCATAGTAAACTAATTCATTAATTCAATAGAAGTTGAACTCCTTTTCATTTAACACACTCTGTGTGGGTGTCTGTGTGTGTGTGTGTGTGTGTGTGGACAGTGGATCTTCTGACTCTGTTAAAATGGAAAGCTAATCCTGAGAGAGTTCTGGACATCCTAGGCCGCCTAAGAGTAATTAATGGAGAGGAAATTGTTAAGGTACACACACACACACACACACACACACACACACACACACACACACACACACACACACACACACAATTATTGTACATACTGTATATCCACATACTCATATCTCTGTATGGTGGTGTGTTCTGTGCTTTTGCAGTTTCTGCAGGATGTATTGGATACACTATTCTCTCTACTTGATGACAACATTGACAAATATGGACCACTTGTATTTCAGTCACTGGTAAGAAATTATTATTTTTTGCTTAAAAGTATAAATATTAAATCAGTCCATACAGGATTTCGCAGAGTTTTTTGTGATTGTTGCGGCTAAAAATGCTTGATTATGCTGTGGCTTTTTTCATAATTTGCAATGCAACTTGAGGACTTTTTTTGTGGGGTTTTTGCAGAAAACTACTTGAACTGGAGAAACTGCATTTGCGCAAAATTGTCTTTCACAGTGTTGTTTGTTGGTAAATGTTCTTTTAGCTGTACTCCTGTTCAACACCTGTGAATCGAAGACATCTTTGGCTGAATGCGCGTTGTGATGTCATCACATGGCATGTTGTGATGATGTCACATGACACATCTTGGCCCAAATGTGCGGTAATTTGGAAAAATTTCAAGCTCCTGCGAATATTGCGTAGGTTCCTTGATTAATTATTGTGATCACAGAATTCCTGGAGGGACTGATAAATACTTCAAATAAATACATTGATGACTCCAGTACCATTATATAAAGGAGTGTCAGTGTTTAATTATGATTTATGTTTATGAGTGTTTATGCACATGTGTTTCAGGTGTTCATCATTAACCTGCTCAGGGACCCACGGTATTATCATTTTCGCCCAGTTATGGATGCCTACATACACAACCAGTTCGCAGGAGCACTGGCGTACAAGTAAATAATATACCACAGGATTTTGAAGCACAGTTTTCACAAAGATTCTTAAAAATAATTATGTAGGTTCTTTAATATGAAGAGCAAATTTGTCCATTATATTCATCAGTTAAGAATACTGAACATTAAAGTGCGATGTTACGTAGTTTGGTCATCATTTTATTTCATGTAAAGATTGAGGACTGAAAAGTGACTGCCTAAAATTTAATCATTTTTGGATTCAGAGCCACGAATTGACCACAGCGTTGCACCTGCAATCACTCCTTCACTCATGATTTCATATCAAATTTTAACAAATATGAGGACTTATTTTGACTACTGTGCAAGGTTGTTTAAAGGGGACCTATTATGCAAAATTCACTTTTACATGGTATTTGTAACATAAACGTGTTTTGGCAGTCTGTGTACACAACCACCCTATAATGGTAAAAATCCACCCATAAATCATAAATAGTGTCTCAAAATGCTTTTTCTATGCAACATGACGTCACATTGGAACAGGCCCCACCTACGACTGGTGACGGACGCTGCCCTATTAGCATAGATCCTCCCCTTAATGAGCTGCTCACAGTCGGCCATGCTCTCCGCACTGGAGCAGCTATAGTGATGAGAAGAATGGTTCAGCTTTGTAAGCTTTGTAAGTGTTCTGTTGTTGAATGAACATAAGAGTCTTCATGTACTCCCGGCATCATAGCCACTAAAGACACAGTGGAGTAGTTCTATTTTTTAAGGAAATGTGTCCCAAAAAATTGCTACATTCGTATATGTTTCTTCGAATCATTTTACACCAGACTGCTTTGTGAACGAGCGTCAATATAAAACAGTGTTTGCTGTAAAGTTTATTCTCAAGCATGGATCAATACCAACTGTTCGTGATCCAGCTTCATATCCAGAAGACGTAAGTATCGCACTTTATATTTTGTGAATGTTTGCATATCACCTTTCCAAATGTGCTTGTTAGCAAATTCCATGGTTAATGCAGCTGAAGTTACCATTGTCTCTGGTTGTATGAGCACAGAGATATGTCGTAATTTTTATTTTTAACCCAAAAATGCTTACTGTCTGTATAATTCATACACACACACTCACATATATATATATATATATATATATATATATATATATATATATATATATATATATATATATATATATACACACACACACACATATGGCTGAACTCTGGTATTTATAGTTTCAGTCATATTGGTTCTCTTGATTTGATGTTGTCGTAGTATCCGAAGCACAAGCTGTAAAGGCACAGCCCTCTTCTGGAAAGGTGGCGGGTAGCAGCAGCTCATTTACATTTAAAGAGTGTCACATCAGGGATTTGAGGCGGATGCAAATGCAGAATATAAGTGAAACATTTAATAAAGTAACAAACAAAGAACAACACAAGACTTACATAGAACAAAGACGAGCAAAATGTGATACACGGGGCCAGAACAAGTAACGCAAGAAAACTTGTGCAGTGCAGAAAGTGACTATATATAAATACCAGTGCTAATGATCTAAACATGAAACAGGTGAATTGAGACATGTGACATGGTAAGTGGCTGATGAGAAACATAGTTTCTAGTCCATCTCCAATATTACGTGACAGAACCTTTCCTTCCGCCAGGCTCCCGAAGCATATAATCAGTTCAGGAGGGGGTCCTAGATCCCCACACCAGATGTCCTTAAGCATTTCAGAGTTCCATTGTTTGTCATCCCTCACAGGGCTGGATATAGAACGCTTGACGTGTTCACCAAGGTTCAGAAATGCGACGTTCACCATGAAGCTAAAGAGGGGAGCAGCGCTCTCTGTGAGGCCAGAGGGGTGGAGCAATGTTCTCCGTGAGGTCAGAGGAGGGAGCGAAGTTCTCCATGAGGCCAGAAGGAGGAGCAGTGCTCTCTGCGAAGCATGGGGGGGGGTGATGTCCTCTGTGGAGCAGGAAAGGGGAGCGACATACGGTGCAAAGCATAGAAAAGGAGCGACATCTTCAGCGGAGCATGGAGGCAGAACATCATCCTCAGCTGAGCAGGATGGCGGAGAGACATATTCAGTCAAGCAGGATGGCAACGAAACGTCCTCAGTCAAGCAGGATGGCAGAGTGACGTCCTCAACCAAGCAGGATGGCAGAGCGACATCCTCAACCGAACAGGAAGGCGAAGTGACATCCTCAGTGGAGTAGGAAGGTGGAGTGATGTCCAAAGCAGAGCCTGGCATAATGACATCCGAGGCGGAGCAAGGAAGTAAAGTGGAGCTCTTGGCCGCACCGGGAGGCGGAGCAACGTCTTCAGCTGAACAAAGATGCTGAGCGGCGTCCTAAGTTGAACACAGAGGCTGAATGACGTTCTCCGTTGACTCAGCAGGCTGAACTAGATCCACAGTGGGGGGGGGGGCAGATCGACATACTTATTGGGGCAGGGAGGATGGGAGATGGTTTATTCCTGGTTGGAAGGCTCCTTCTCAAGACATAGCCTGAGGGAGTACATCATGTCGAACCATTCCCGATTGGTCTCGATCTGGGAGAATCTCCCTTCCGTCTCCCACCTCGGTTTTTCCCTTTCAATAAGAGTCTCTTGCACGCTGAAAAAATCTGCTACATCCATTTATTCGGTCTTGCGTTCTGTCACGTCAGGGATTTGAGGTGGATGCAAATGCAGAATATAAGTGAAACATTTAGTAAAGTAACAAACAAAGCACAACACAAGACTTACGTAAAACTAAGATGAGCATAACGTGATGCACGGGGGGCAGAACAAGCAATGCAAGACAACTCATGCAGTGCAGAATGTGACTATATATACACACCAGTGCTAATGAGCTAAACGTGAAACAGGTGAATTGAGACATGTGACATGGTGCAGTGACTGATGGGAAACATAGATTCTAGTCCTTTGCCAATATTACATGACAAAGGGACACACATGAAAACAGTGTGTTTTTACTTAAAAAGGTGCATTTACAGCATGGCATAATAAATTATCCGTGGGGTATTTTGAGCTGAAATTTCACAGACACATTCTGGGGACACCTGAGATTTATATTACATCTTGTTAAAAGGGGCGTAATAGGTCCTCTTTAAAGCTATTTTTTGTACTTTCTACACTGGAATGCTGTATAGCTCATATCTTGTTACACAGTCCAAAAATGTATTTAAAAATGTTTGTGTGTAGAGAGCTGATTCGCTGTCTGAAGTGGTATATGGATCGCTCTTCTGAGGTTGTGCGACAGGACCACATTCAGGATGCTATGAAGGTCAGTATAATCATTTGTAGTTGGTCCCAAACTTGTGTGTGTGAGTGGGCATGTTTTTATATCTTGGTGGTGACCAAATGTCCCTCCAATATTTTTGACCATGTGGGGACATTTTGAAAGTCTCCTTAAGAAAAATAGTTTCTTATATATCCATCCATCCATCCATCTTCTATACCGCTTATCCTTCTTCAGGGTCACAGGGGAACCTGGAGCCTATACCAGGAAGCATCGGTCACAAGGCGGGGTACATGATGGACAGGGTGCCAATCCATCGCAGGGCACACTCACATACAAATTCACACACCCATTCATACACACACTTTGGACATACCAATCAGCCTACCATGCATGTCTTTGGACTGAGGGAGGAAACCAGAGTACCCGGAGGAAAACCCTACAGAACAGGGAGAACATGCAAACTCCGCACACACAGGGCCACGGTGGGAATCGAACCCCCAGTGGAGAAGGAACAAGGAAGGAGTAAGAGTAGGAACCCCCGACCCTGGAGGTGTGAGGCGAACTTGCTAACCACTAAGCCACCATGCGCCCTGATATATATAAACTATGAAACAAACTAACATTGGTTCGTTAGCTAGCCTGGTAGCCAGCTTTCTAGTTAATGTTAGATATAAACATTTTTAACCAATACCATGTTTATTTGTTTATGATAGTGGTGTTAAAAGTTAGGGATGATCCATGTCTAGGTGTGCATTACGCAATTTTAATGTACAACTTTAATGCACAGCTGTCATTGATGTTTAAGTGCAAAATTTGACTGAAAGGATGAAAATAACAGTTATTTTTCGTTAGTTATTTAATATACGGGTCGTTAGAGCTAGATTTCTGCCCGCTCTAAATCATACACAAAGATAAAGTAGTGCAATAATATTCAGTTTATTTTAATGAATTATAATAAATAGTTATTAGCGAGAGAGACATTGTGTGTGTTTATGTGAATTACCTGCGTCTGTGCTGCATCTTTACTAATAATGAAGCTGTGAGTTTAATTACTCTATGCAACTGTAACTGTATATTACTATGGTTACAATTGTTTATAGGTAGCACATTAATAGATAATAATAGAATGGTGATTAAAGTGACTGGAACTAACTGTTCATTCAACAGTTTTGAACGCACACCTTCCATCCAATCAGAATCGAGTATTCAGACAGACCATGGTATAATGCTGAGAAACCTATAATCAACAAACCATAAATTCTTGTTAGTTTGCTAAGTAGTTTTCTGGCTAGTTAATGTTAGCTAACAGCATTTGAAAAGTTATGCCCATGGGTTACTAACCAATACATTTTGTAGGGAATTTAGTCAGCAGTGGGCGGAGCACAGACACACAGGAGTCCGTTTTAGTGTTTCCCGTGGAGAAATATTTATTCCTGTCTGTGAAGGGGGTGTGTGTGCGTTGAAGTACGATCAACGCACACACAGGGTCTCAGCCGTCTGCGGTTACAGCCAGGGGGCGGAGCCTTCACTCGCGTCGGAGTCGTCTGGGAAAGGAAAAAAACACGCGCGCGTCGAAAAATCATCTGAAACCACACCAGAGAGTTGCGTACATATTCTGAGAGACTTCTCTCTGTCTTGCAAGTGGAATATCACCCTTTTATACTCTCCCCTCGCCTGCTGGATGGTGGAATTCTTCCTTGCGGCGCACCATTCACCGGCCTTGTGTGTGGGCGGCCCCGCCCGGCCTCCACGTGCTCTCCTGCTGTCCAAAACATTGGTGGTGCTGAAGCGGAGCTGTCTCTTCAGCACCACCGTGGCAGTTGCGGGAGGAGCGAGCTTTGCTTCCTGTGCGCCGGCCGCCGGCCTGTCGCCACATTTTCATTCTACCTCTGAGGCAGAGCTGCCTTCATGAGTCTATTGACTAGGGATATATTCTGGATCAGTTGTGACCCTGACAAGGAGAAAGCATAATTAAGGATAAAGAATGAATGGATTTTCTACATGAGTGATAATCAGGTGCATTGTTTTGGAGTAGTGATGGTTTATACCATAAGAATATAGTGTTGGTAATGGATATCTTATGGGTAGAACTTAATGGCAAGAGTTTGTTTGAGTACTATGTCATATCTACTGCTGACTATCACTCCTGGGCCCTCATTTATCAAAGCATGTGTAGAATGAGCTCTAAATTTGTGCGTAAGCTCTGTCAGTACACACAAGAAAACTGCCGTTTATCACACATGTATACACACAGCCCTACTAATTGGACGTTGATAAATCCCACACTAATTTGAATGAAGAAACGAAATGTAAATGTAAATGCTTATGGCACTGTTTGTTGTACAGACATGGAGCATGTCAAAAGGTCTAAGAAAATTAACTTGAGTGACAATGAGTTAGAGACACTGTTGCACAAATTAGAATAAAACAAAAACTGTTAATTTGGCATTTATATGAGTAGTTTGGCTTTGAAATAATCACTTTTTCCCCACTTTGGTGGCTACATATGTTTATTCTACTGCCAAATCATTATTATTATTATTATTACTACTTATTATTTTTGTCTTTTCCAATGCTCTATTTGGAAATGCAATGTATCACAGCATGAGTAATGTGAATGCATAAAATGTGTCATTATTTGGCTCATAGTTGTTTGGGAAATGCCAAATCTGACTCCAATTTTTCATTGTAATATGCTGGTGGCTAAAAACCCTACAATATTGATCAACTAAAACTGTACTGGGCAAATAAAATCAATTAATTAGCCACTCACCATTCCCAGCAATAGAGTTCTGTGCACTTCTTTAAAACATGTTCCTCTTTGCATAATGCTGCATGTGCAAAATCATCAAACAAGGATTCAAGCACAGTTGTTAAATGAGACCACTGCTTTCAACAGAGATTATGAATTGAATCGAATTAAACTGTTGAACAGTTGGAGATTATTATAGTTTGTTTGCATTCTGAAATCATAGCTATCACCAGCAATGACAATGACATGATGTAATGTATATAAATTCCTTTTTTCCTCATAGTTGCCAGAAACAGCTGGAGAATTTCTGATAAAAATGCAAAACTCAAGAAATAGTGAAATACAACCCCAATTCTGATAAAGTTGGGACAGTATGGAAAATGCCAAAAACCAAACAAAAAAGTCATTTGAAAATTCAATTCACCCTGTACTATATTGAAAACACAGTATTAACACATTATTTGATGTTTTACTTTGTGAATTTCATTTATTTTTTAAAATGTACACTCATTTCAAATCTGATGACTGCAACACACTCCAAAAAGTTGGAAAAGTTGACTGTTTACCACTGTGGGTCATCTATTATTTCTTTTAATAACACTTATTAAGGGTTTGGGCACTGAAGACACCCGCTGGTTAAGTTTAGCAAGCAGGATTTTCCCCCATTCATCTGTTATGCATTTCTTCAGGTGCCTTCGTTGCCTTATTTTGCGCTTCATTATGCGCCACACATTCTCAATCGGAGACAGGTCAGGACTGCAGGCAGGCCATGTTAGAACCCACACTCTCTGCTTACGCAAACATGCACTTGTAATCCGGGTAGAATGTGGTTTGGTGTTGTCCTACTCTGGATGGCAGCATATATTTCTCCAAAATATGTACATATCTTTCTGCATTAATGGTGCCCTCACAGATGTACAAGTTACCCATGCCATGGGCACTGACACACCTCCATACCATGACAGAAGCTGGCTTTTTGGACATGCCGCTGATAACAGTTCTTTTCTTCTTTGGCTTAGAAAACACAACGGCTATTTTGTCCAAAAACTATTTG
Source organism: Ictalurus punctatus (assembly GCF_001660625.3). Lineage (NCBI taxonomy): Eukaryota > Metazoa > Chordata > Actinopteri > Siluriformes > Ictaluridae > Ictalurus > Ictalurus punctatus. The sequence continues at coordinate 11,429,255 of NC_030420.2, read as the reverse complement.
AAATGTTGATTTGTCGGACCACAAAACATGATTCCAATATGCTACTGTCTATCTCAGAGGAGACTGAGCCCAGAGAAGTCGGCAGTGCCTCTGCACAGTGTTTATGTATGGCTTCTGCTTTGCATAGTAAAGCCTTACCTATGCAGTGAATGGTGTTAACTGACAAAGGTTTACCAAAGTATTCCTGAGCCCATGTCATGATATCCATTACAGACTCATGATGGTTTTTAAGACAGTGATGGCTGAGGGATCGGAGATCACGCACATTCAGAAGTGGTTTTCTTCCTTGCCCTTTACGCACTGAGATCTTTTAATTATATCGTGCACTGTACAAATAAGTGTTGAATTATTCGCTGACGCATCTGTTGGCAGATCGGTGTGCCTCGACCCATCTATAACTAGGCTCCTTGTATTCTGATTGCCTCACCTGTTTCACATCACCTTCTTATTTCAACTTGTCACATCACTATTAGACCTAAATCGCCCCTGTCCCAACTTTTTTGGAACATCAATTTCAAAATAAATTTTTATCTTCAAAAAAACTATGCAGTTGATTAGGTAAAACATCAAATACCTTGTCTTTATGTGTTTTTTGTTTAAATACAAGTCAAAGTACATTTACAAATCACTCATCTTTGTTCATATTAGAATTTTCCATACTGTCCCAATTTCGGAACTGGGGTTGTATACTGTATCTACTGTTAATTAGAAGCAGTGAGAGGACGTTAAGGAGGGGACATATTCAAAACAAATGATCGAATTCTGGTTTTCCTGATATCTCTCAGCTTGTTTCTATGAACAGTGAGTGATAAATAATTTAACATTCTTATTTTCACTGATATTAGCTACGACTTCAAGTGGGTCATGACCAAAAAGTCAGTATGGCTGCCTGTTGTGGGCTTCATGACTGCAGGATGTACTGGATATATTGACAGTCATTATGTTGATTAGATGCATAAAAAAGTATTTACACTCTTTTCTCAGGTGCAAGTTATATGTAGCAGACATAGACTCATGTCTGTGTTCATCCACATACAACACAACGACCAGGAAGAGTAGGCAGAAGTTCTAGATGGCTTGCCTTAATTTAGCCTTAGTGGGGGCGAGCACTGCTCTCCTCCTGGATACATGCATGTTGTGGCCATAGGAAATGTGACTTTTGAAGTCTCACAAAAATCCTTTTTCTATTATCATCATATGGATGATTCATTCTTTAGTCTGAAAATTGTTGAGTAGAACAACAGGGGTGTTTGTTGTCCTCTCAATAGCAAGCCTATGTGCTCGGTCCACTTAAAGTTAAAAAACCCAAAATTCATCCAGACATGATTCAAGTAAAACTGCAAAACTGCCTTCACGTATCACAATTTTCGCACTGCCTGTACCTGTTTTTGAGGTCTTCCAATTCAAGCCTTAGGTGCTTGCTTTTGTAATCAAGAACAGTGATGCGGATTCAAGAATGCTCAGTGTCCTGGTCATATCAAAACATACAGCGTCTTCATTTGGGTATGTAGTTGTATTTAAATTTAATGCATTTTACATTTGTGTGAAGCATCTTGATGCTCTATTTATAATGTATGTTTCTAAATCCCACTGCCTGATGCATTACAGACACTGTCTCAGGTGCGATCAGGCTGTTGGTAGAACTTTTTTTTTTTTTTGCTAAACAGAAGAACAGATTGTCTTTTCACTATCAGTAACAATGATGTAACCGAGCAAAATTGTCATCTCTCCTGTTCACCTCACAGGGAAAATATCGACTGAAAACACCAGCCAGACAGTAAGAAAAGAACACCACAGCTCAGCTGAAAGTTTGGCCAATGATTTTTAGTTGAGGGTGTAAACACATTGTGGTACATTAAAATTTTTGTTTGACAAGGATAATGTTCGTATACTTGCTTGGTTCTGTATTAATGCAATTATTGAGCTAACTAGCTTGCTGATTGTTATTATATTATTATACTAGCTATACTAATGTTATAAGCTATGGATGCTAGGTTGCGCTCTTGTAATAAAGGTTTGGTTGATCTCTTATTCATTCTTATTATTGACTTTGCCTTTTTTTCTTGCTTTTGTCAATGTTGAACATTGAATTTAAGACATGTAAGCCCATGGTAGTACATGAATTTGTTTTAAAAAAAAAAAAAAACTACAACAAAAAAAAACATGAGTATAAAACCCTTCCAGTTTGCAACCAACACTTCCAACACATCTTAGCCAAGCACATTTTAATCTACATTCACAAATATATTTAAATATGTCTGTGTGTGTGTGTGTGTGTGTGTGTGTGTGTGTGTTGGGGGTTCTAGGCACTGGAATACCTGTTTAAGTTTATCGTTCAGTCTCGGTCTCTGTATTCACGGGCTACATGCGGCATGGAAGAAGAGCAGTTTAGAGCCAGCATTCATGAACTCTTCCAGTCCATCCGTTTTCTGCTCAGCCTGGATGGACGAAATGCTGAAACACTTGTCTGCACACAGGTGAGGCATACACATCTGTAATATTTGCTTGATCCAATATCATGATAGAATACTCTATCATGAGTTCATGTTAGAGCTTCATCATCATGAGGAACAGAGGTGGGTAGTAACACGCTACATTTACTTCATTCTGTTTACTTGAGTAACCTTTTGAAAAGAAAAATTCCAAAAGTTCAAAAAGTCAAAATTCAAAAAAAAAAAAATAATTTTTAATTACTTTTAAGAGTAGGGTTAACTGGCCATACTTTACTCTTACTCAAGTTCATTTTTAAAAAGTTCATTTTTAATCACAGAAATGTACTTGTTCTTTGCTACATTCAGTGGTGTTCCTCCGTTACTCTTAAATGTTAATGAATATATCTAGTTTTAATAATTAGTTTATATCGACCTATATAATGAGATCACGAGTCTTGTGATACGCTGCAGTGGTCTGAATGCGGACGCAACAACCGCTCACTTTTTTAGCGGCTCAGTCCTGGAAAATAATGACCGAAGAGGGGGGAGAAGCGGGGAAGAAAATAAAGACAGTGTGCTGCTGGGAAAATGTTTGTTTTTTGCTGTATGTGTGTGTGTGTGTTTCTGTGTGTGATTTTGTGTTAAAGTGACAGGTTCTTTGTTATTGTACCCATCACAGGACTGGGATATGCTGCTAGAAACCAGATTTTATATCATATAAACAGAACAGACAGACTTTCAAGGATAGGTGTGACTTACAGTTCTCCATGTAGTCTGAGATTCAGGATTTTCACTTCATTTTAATCAGATCTCCAGTAACTAGTAACTTGCTACTTTTGTAATGTTCTCATTGCATAATTTATTACTCTTACTCAAGTATTAACATTATTACATTTACTGTTTCTTGAGTAATTCTTTTTTATAGTTTTACTTGTAGTTGAGTATATTTTTGGCTACTCTACCCACCTGGGATGAGGCATGAGAAAGAAAAACGTGCATATCATTCTGTGGTTGAAGCAACAAAATTTTAGTTATAGAATTCATACAGGAATGAATAGAACAAGAAGATGGAGCTAATTGATGTTCCCAGATGACCGGTTGGACGTTAAAATTTTTCCTCTTTCTCTGTTTAGGCCACATTGCTGACCAGTTTTCCAGACATCTTTGACGAGCTGCTGCAGATGTTCACGGTGCAGGAGGTGGCTGAGCTGGTGAGAGGGACACTAGCAAGCATGCCCAGTACTGTGGACATTGGCCAATCCATGGATGTGGTTAAACTCCAGTCAATCTCACGTACTGTGGACAGCAGGCTTTTCTATTTCCCAGGTAGGACATGTGCTGTTGAGATTGAGGTCTTATCATGATTTGTCATGGCAGTAACCCATGGATGCATCGGTGTGCGCCAGTGTTGAAGGAAGGCGTCAAGTTAAAGAAGGAGTAATGCTTTCTGAGTAATGCTCATGAAGTGCTCTCATGATTAAGTAATAGAGATCTTTATAGAGATCAATTAAGTGTAGGAGTGTAGGAGAGCCAGAAGTGAATGCACAGGCAAGGGAGGAGAGAGGCCAATAAAAGAGACATTCAGGTGGCCCCAAAGATGTTCTGGCAAATCGTTGGTGCCTGAGGAGGGGGAGATGAGACCATGCACAAACTCCGCTATAGCCAGTATGGGGGGAGTGTTGACCTCTTTTGGGGATATCGTTGAGTGATGGAACTTTGACGAACACTCGATTCAGTTGACATGCCAGGAGGTGATGCCAGAAATCACTGATGTTTTAGAGTCCATTTCTGTTGCTGAGATTATGGTGGTTAGAAACTTTCTTGTAAGTCTGCAGTGATGTGTGGATTTGGAGAAGTTCTATGATCATGTGCCTTTACATTGGTTATGAGCGGTACTGCAGGTGTATGGTGGGACCCACTGGAGAGGTTATATCTCACAGTTAGCTTGGGAGCTGCTGAAATGTATGGCTGGAGATAGAGAAACTGGATGGACATTTGCAGCCTCTTGCCACTGCAACCCCCAACACCAGGAAATGTGGAAAGAAAATGAATGATGAATGAATGGACCTTTACAAATTTTATTTGAATGATTCCTAAATAATAGTTCAATACTTGCTCTACATATACAGTAAAAGTCTCATACATAACATTTGTCTCTCCCAGAATCTCGGAGTATTTTGCTTCCCGTAGTACTACATCACATTCACCTACACTTAAGACAGCAGAGAGAGCTACTGCTGTGTGCCAAAATCCTGAGCAGCATATTCTCCATCCTCAATACTAGTGCTCAGGTACATTCACATACTCTACTTCTGAAGGATGATTTGTTATAGAGTCTTACCTGCTATATATTTACTACCACACGCTACTCTGCTGTTTCTCTTTGTTCTTGTAGGAGTCTTTGTGTGTGCAGGACGAGGTTGAGATGATGGTGGAGAGCTTATTAGATGTACTCTTGCAAACACTCTTATCGATCATGAGCAAGAGCCAGGCAGTGGAAAACAGCAGAAATCAGCGCTGTCCTCAGTGCACGGCTGAGATAACGGTGCGTGCTTTTCAATAGATTTTAGCTTAGCTTTTGTTCACTGCTTTTTGATGATCGTTCAGGGGCTTTTTATCATAATCCACATCTTTAAAACTTTTTGTTCTGTTCAGATAATAAGGATCTCTTTTTTTATTAGTTAAACTGGAAAAATTACATGCTTGGCTCAATGAACATGAAAAACCAATAGTCATAATCACATTATTATATTTATAATCCGTTATAATCATATTTATTTGTCCAGGCATTATCTGACTTGAAAACAGCAAGTGTTCAGAAGTCACTGGTATTGGTAAATATCAAAACCTTCCATCAAGTGGATTCACAGTCATGTCACTGCAAACTAGCGACTCCATTTCCCAGAATGCACTGCAAATTACAAACATGGCTGACAATGACTACAACTCCTAAAGTCTGTCTTTGTTGCTGTTTTTGCCTTGCCCTCTGCATTATATGCCCTTCAATAAAGGTCTTAACTGCGATTGCATCCGTCCAAACTATCATTACATGACATTCACAAGCATGTTAAGGAATTTTGTTGGTCTATTCCAATAAATATAGTTTACGTTGCTAGTTAAAGAAATTAGAGCCAGAATTCAAATGGTCATGTCATAATTTATTTTATTTATTTTTTTTGGGGGGGGGGGGGGGGGGGGTTTATTTGGAGGAACGCAATGTGTCTCTTGTATTATGTTCTGAATTGGAGTATAGCTTTTATTGACTACAGTCATTTCTACCTTTAAGTCTTTAAGGGGATCTTCAACAAGAACAGTGTGGATTTGGTTTCTCTATATGTGTTTTTTATTCCATGTATAAAAGTAATGGTAGCAATGAGTGAATGAATGTTTAGTTTTGTTGCGGGGATGATATCAGTTTGATAATTCAATGTGATATTTATTTTTTATTTTATTTTTTACAGAATCCACATATTCTCCATAACGTTTGTTTACAAAGTAAGACTTGATGTTTGTTTATATAGCCAAAATTGGGTAACTGATGCAAAGTGTGCCAAGATAGAAACGATTCCATTCATATAACCTGATATTAATCTGAATATGACACTGACATTAATCTGATATGATTATTCATAAGGTCACAATACGAACTTTCATTTGTAGGTTGGTGTTGCCATTTGGACTGCTGACTCCACTTTATGAGGAAAAGGAAGAAATGTTAATTACAGGATACTGACAAGCTTTAGTAATCCTTAGGCAGGATTTTAACCCAAGTGTTTTAGAAAGGAAGGGAAACAGCTGAGTAAGATTGAACATCTTTGGCACGTTTGCAGGCAATTCTCAATGCTCAGTTCCTGTAGGGACCGCATGGGTTTGATTTGTCCTTGTGTGTTTGGTTTTCCTGCAGGGACAAGATGTGTTTGATAACTGTCTGTATTTGTTTGGTGTTCTTATAGGGCGAGTATGTGTCCTGTCTCCTGTCTCTTTTGAAAATGATGTCTGAGCTGCATTTCCACCATTTGCTCAACAACTTTCACAGCAAAGATGAACTCAAGGTGACAATCACAAAAATATATTGACGTCGTGCAAAGACACAAGTTTGTGTTGAGGAACTGTGTAGTTCCCACATGAAACTAAGTAAATCTATTGTAAATTCCAAACAAGATTCTGTGCAGTTCATATGTAATGGAGGTATATATTTTGTGTGTGTCTCTGTGTAACTGTGTGTTTATGGGTAAATTTTCTCTCATCATGGCAGGAGTTTCTGCTAAAAATCTTCTGTGTGTTTCGAAATCTGATGAAGCTTGGCGTGTTTCCACGAGACTGGAGTGCTATGCGGCTTCTCACCAGCCAGTGAGTATTTACTTAGTTACCAGTGTCAGTATGTATAAAGTTACTCAGATTTTGGTGTTACATAAAAAACCACACTCATAGTAAGAATTTGGCCTTAATGGGGCCATAATAGTATTAATCAATAAATTTAATCTTATATCTAGGCCTAATAATAAGAGCAAAGCATAAAATGCTTGAGCTTTAAGAGGAAACTTTATTCGTAGACTATTTAAGATTATGTCATAGGTGTTTCAGAGCAAAAACATTCTCTTGGTTTGGTCAGAAAGATTGACCATACTACAGGTTGTCCCAAAAGTCCCCATACATAGGGGACTATGTACACCAGTACCATGGTGATCATGCCTTCATCAGTGGATACTTGTGTACGTCCACTTCTCAGTTTGGCCACAACACTTCCAGTCTTTTTGAATTTGTTAATAAGTTTGGCAATAGTATAGTGTGTAACGTGTGTGCTTGCCATGTTTCCTGTTAAAGTCCACCACAACCTTGCGACAGCTTCCCAGACCAGCCATGAGAATGATTTCAACATGTTCTTCTTTTTTCAAAGACATTCTGAAAGGCTAACCGAAAAAAAAAAAAATTATGAAAAGTGTTAATTTTATGACTTTTCTGACACCCTGTATAGTTGTTCGAAGAGGCAAAGGTTAATTTAGATGTATAATATCACAAGCAACATAATAATGCAATAGCATCTGAAATGGAACCGAGAAAATACTGAAAATACAGTCTCTCACTTCTGAAAGTTTTCTTTGAAGTAAACAGAAACCAATTTGGGCTCTGGATATCACATGGTTCAGTTGTTTTAGTTAAAATTATTTCATGGAATCTGTTTCTGCAACTCGATTAGCAACTACTGGTGGTGTCATGGCCTTCTGTGGCTGCTTTCTTTGACTATTTACATGTTACCCTCTATAAGGAGGCCCATAGCTTTGGTATATGCTTTAGTTTAATAATTATAACTGTTTTTGATAAGTAAAGCACCTTCTGTGCCATCCCCACATTTTGTACAGAGGCCTCGGCGTAATACTCTTTGCTCACAGGTTTAGTCATTTCCCAACTCAAAAGCATAGCACACATCAGTGTAAATACTGATACCATGATAGCCCATGACTTTTTCTAATGCATATAATCCAGCCAGTTCTGCTGACTGATTAACTAACTTAGCACCTTGTGTCCACAATACCCAACCTGTAAGCATGGTCCTATTGTGTCAGTATTTCAAGCAATTTCAGATATACTGATGCCATTAATAAGTTTGCACTCCTGAATTTTTATCAGATAAAATAGTAAGACAGGTGTACTTGTAAAGAGTATTACTAAGCATTGAGCCTTAGGAACTGCTTGTGAACATTCAGGTATAGCCTTAACAGCAGCAATAACTAACATGAAAAATATGTCATTGGCTGTAGTTTGGCTTTGGCTTTGGCTGACAGATATTCTGTTTATTTGCTTGCCTTTCTACATGTTGCACAGTCACAGAGCACTTGGCTTTAGTAGAGTTATTATTGCACCTAGTGGCCAAAAATGGGGAAATGCAATAAGCACTAATAGAGGTCCATTGGGGCAGGGATAATCATCCCCCCACGTACGCATTTCAGTGGAGGAGCAGCGGACAAGATAGTTAAAGATGAGCTCGCCAGTTTGGGTTAGTTTAAAAATACTGCTGAGATCTTGTATTATTGTAAATAATTGGAATTAAATCTAATACATTTTCACAAGAAAGTAAACTGTAAGTGTAGGCAGTGTGCCAGTTGTATTGTCAAATATATTGCAAAGGTTGAGAGAGGGAAACGTTATTATGGAGTAATGATTATGGAGAAATAGCTAAAGTAAATCTAAAACCACTCAAAATGATCTGCTAGACTGTACGCTGGATGACCGTGTTGTCGACGCTTAACTGCTTATTACAAGGTTACTCTGAAAATTCACTAGTTAGTAGCTTATTGTTAAGTCAAGTGTCATAACCTCTCAACTTATCCTGTCCCATCAAAATAAAATCTATGGTCACAAACCGCTGCTGGTTGGCGCAAATTGACAGTATTGATGTGAGATAATTCTCTACAGTAGGAAGGATAGTGCTCTGCAAAGGCATTTTGGGAAGTGTAAGTCTTTAATATATTCAAATGAGCAGGTGAGTCATAATGCAGAAAGCGAGTAAGCAGGAGGAACTGAACAAATCCAGGTTGTTTTCATCCTAGTTTTAGAGATTCCGATTGTGTCTGAGCCATGAACAATAATTGGAAGGCTATTCCAATGTTGAGCAAATATGATGATCTGAATATGGTTAGCATAATCTGTAAAAAAGCATGACACAGCAGCTGAGAAAATCCATAGAGCATAAGGGTGAACATGTATAGCATATGTTGTAAATAATAAATAGAAAATTAAGTATATGTAGTCTTACACTCATTGGTTCCTTGACTTTCCGGACATTCTGTAGATACTGTAGATACAGCACCTTTTGCTCAATGCAGATGGGGCAGATCATAATAGACCAAAAGTTCACTCCGGTATTGTGCGATACTGTGCAGTCTGTTTTAAAATGTGCCTATGATTATTATACCAGGGTGCTAGCTTTTTTGCCCCATTTATTTTTTATGTGGAGCAGCATTGTCTAGAGTGTAGCACAAAATTGACTACTCCTGTAAATTAATCAAGGGCAGTGTATATACAGTTGGGTCCATAAGTATTTGGACAGTGACACAATTTTTGTAATTTTGCCTCTGTACCCTACCACAATAGGGTTGAAATGAAGTGGTTAATATGAGACTGAAACCATATCTTGAAGTGTAGTCTGATGAAGACCCGACGGTCGAAACGTTGTGTTTTCAAAAAGTTGTTTGGAGTTGTAAATTCCGTGTGAGGACATCACGCTTCTTTTTTCCATAGTGTTATTTTTGTTGTCCTGTACCTGAATCCAATTAGGGTGCGTTGGATGTGCACACCTTTTCTTGTATTTTAGATTCTGTAGTGCAGTTTAACCTTTAATTTAGTACATTTATTGAGTAAATGTTAAATAAAGTATATTTATTATATATTTTGGAAATTAATAATGTACATTTACATAAAAATAGCAGATAGCAGAACTGAGTTTTCTGAGTAATGCTTGCAGTATTGTTTGTACTTTTGTTTATCATTGTTACATTGTAAGGGATTTTCACTTGCTCCAGAATTAGGCTTGCATTTTCTGTGCATTCATTGTGATTTCTTGTGCAGGATTATTGTGATGACAACCCAATATCTAACTCCTGCACTTCACAAGAACTTCTCAGATGCAGACTTTGATTTTAAGGTAAATAATTTGTTCTGTCCATTTTACTTCTTTTACTAAATGACTTCTAGCCATGTGTTTTCAAACAGGCACATCCTGGTGTTAATACACCAAATCACATCATATATGCTATGAAAAATGTCCACTGCAAATTTGACAACACAGCAACAAAAAAACAACAAGAACAACAACAACAAAACCAAAAGCAATATGTGGTGAGGAACCATCTGTTGTGAGGCAGCAGAACATGCCACTGCCTTCTCAGTTAGAAATACTGGTAATTTGGCCTATTTTAATGAACAAACTCTTTTGTGTATCACAGCATTTTACAGGTGTCTTGACCAATTTTTCAAAGTGATTCTCCCTTGACTACTTAGAATATGACATTGTAACCGCCTCTTGAACAGTCTCAATTTTTGACAAGAACACAGTAGACAAAAAATTGTTGTGACCTTTGTATTATAAGGTTCACTGTGGGTGAAGATTGAATGCCAGATAGAACAGGATAATCAGTGTAAATTGTTATTATTTTTGTTTAAAGAGCTTTTTTCATTTAGTACTGCCCTTCAGATGCTAAGTAAGACAGTTACATGTCTCCCAGAAGATAAAATACTAATAATTTGACTGATCATCCTGTTCAAAGGTTTACATCTCCCTGGCTCTTAATGTATCATGTCACCTTCTTGATCATCAGTTAATGTTTGCACCTTATGCAATAGTTGTGTATGAGTCCCTCAATTGTACTCAGTGTGAAAAGATGGATCTCGACATCATATAGCCACTGTTGGAAAGGGGTCAAATATGCAGAATATTCTGGAAAAGAAAAGAATTTGCAGGACCTGGAGGATTTTCTGAAGAACAGTGGGCAGTTTAACTGCTCAGGACAAACAAGGGACTCATGGACAACTATCACAAAACAAAAAACATTTGTGGATCCATCAGGTAACGACACACAATATTAAGAATCAAGGGTATGTAAACTCTTAATTTTTAATTAAAAAATTTATTTAATTAATTTTTTATAAATTCAGCTATTAGCTTGTCTTTTGGACTATATGTAAACATCTGTTATGTGAAATAGCTTATTCAGGGCAATACTAAATAAAAAACAACAACATGGGATTTAATGATCCCTCTTATTTTGTTAACAGTACTAAGATTTAGCAGATTCTGCAAGGGGTATGCAAACTTCTGAACACAACTGTATATACAGTATGTTCACTACAGTATCTCATGCAAGTGATTTGTGAAAGGACTAGATCAAAATGTTTTTACTGTTTTATATAGAGTGGACTATACAGTGGAACTTACCTTGAACCTGACATTAATACTAGTAGTAGTTTTCCAAAGGTCCATGGCATATGAAATAATGAGAGATCTAGTAATAATCAGATAAAGGTCATGGTCAAGAGGCAGGATTTCTGTTTACAATACCTTAATCTTATAGGTCAAGGGAGCTGAAGTTATGTTTAAAATGCTACAGTCTATATGGATGAGGCGCATGTGCCATATTCTGGCTATAAACCTTGTTGGATACCACTGTCTCTCTCTCTCTCTCTCTCTCGCTCTCTCTCTCTCTCTATCTATCTCTCTCATAATTTGGTATCCAGACCACTAAAAATGGTCTAAAATACATTATGCTATCTGTGACGACCATGTCTTTATGTTTTCATTTTCAGCTTTGGAACTCCTTCTTCAGTTTGGCTGTGCTATTTATTAGTCAGCCCAGTCTGCAGCTTGAGTCACTCAGTCAGGTCAAGAGGCAGCGAATAACAGACAAGTAAAAACATATGCATGCACAAATACGCACATAACGACACACTTTTTACTATATCGAGTAGCAGGTGTTTTATCAGTATATGCTGTTTGCTTTATTCTACAGATATGGAGATTTGAGAGTGCAGATGGTGTATGAGCTATACAGTATGTGGCAGAAGCTAGGTGAGAACATTTCCTCTGTTCTACACTTTCTGACCTTCCTCTTTTAATAGATTTAGTCAATGATATTGCAGCCTTGTTTATATAACCCCTTTCTTTTCTCTCTTTCAGGTGATAATAAGCCTCACTTCACTCCTGGGATGATGGGTCCATTCTTAGGAGTAACTCTGGTTCCTCAGGCTGAGGTCAGGAATGTTATGGTTCCTATTTTCCACGACATGATGGACTGGGAACAGCGCAAGAATGGCAACTTCAAACAGGTCAGATACCAAATGACAAAATGTATTTATTTCCGAGACTCTTACTTCAACTAAAATAAATGTACAGTGAATAACCTCTGTGTGTTTCAATTGTAAATAATTATGTACAATAAATCAGAAATAGATTAAATTATAATAAAAAAATATAAAACTTGGACTAATGTCATGCTTGTTTTGTGTATGTGTGTCTGTGTTCATGCATGTGTAGGTGGAGGCTGAGTTGATGGATAAGTTAGACAGTATGATAGCGGATGGGAAAGGAGAGGAAAACCACAGAGAACTTTTTGGGTTATTGTGAGTCCTGACACATACCTAAATGCACATACCATTGTTGTGTATAGAGACTATGTTCAGTGGGGTCCAGTTGTCTGAGACAACTAATGAAAATGGTCCTTTGCTTTCTTTTCTTATTTAATGCAACATTTTTCATTATAAATTATATTATCATCCACAACTTCAATGAAAGGTAGAATCTTCTAAATATTTACATGAATTTCTGAATTGCTTAGTGTTTGGTATTTCCTCTTTTTGCTTTTATGACAGAGTGCACTTGTGCTGGCATGGACTCTGCGTTTGCCTAAAACTTGATGATCCATGCTAGACCAAATCAACCAGTCTGAACACGTACTTCAATTGAAGAGCTGAGATTCAAGGGCAGTCTGACTTTTTGTACAAAGAAGTTAACTTGGTCAATATCACAAATTTGTTTACGTTTAAACAGAAACTTAGTGCATAAAATAAATAAATAGTGCATTTCTAGGTTACATTTCCTTTCTTTTTTCTGAAATCTTGTTTATTTCCAGTTTTAAAAAGAAAAAATAACAGACTTTCAATGTGGTCTCTGACTGTTGAACCCTACTGTATATAGAACTTTTATTTTTCCTACTGTTCCTGTGTGCTACACTGTGTGTGAACTGATACAGGTTATGGCATTTTTGAGTGTCCCTCAGGATAAGACAGTGATACTTGTGTACTACTTATTTGAATCTTTTTGCTCCTTTGACTTCCACATAAAATGTGTGCTATTTTAATTCTTCATCAAGCCTAGCAGGTTAGCACAGTTGCCCACACCTCCAGGGTTGGGGGTTCAATTCCTGTCATGGTCCTGTGTGTGCATGTTCTCCCCGTCTTGCAGAGGTTTCCTCCCCCAGTCCAAAGACATGCATTGTAGGCTGATTGGCATGTCTGAATGTGTGTGTGAATGTGTATGTGAGTGTACTCTGCGATGGATTCGCACCCCGTCCAGGGTGTACCCAGCCTTGTGCCCCATGCTCCCTGGGATAGGCTCCAGGCTCCCCACGACCCAGAATGATAAGTGGTAGAGAAAATAGATGTATCAAGCTTGGCTCTTGTTTAACTTTGTTTAGGACTAAAACTCACTAATCTTTCAACTCATAAATTAGCCCATAAATAATGTTTGCCTTAGATGATGATAATCCAGTTATATTATTTATTTATTTACTTTCATGTTATCTTATAACCTTAAAAGATGACTCAGGTCATTAGGGCATCCAGTACTAAGTAGTACTAAGTAGTGAATAAAACAGGAATCATATCCTATTTAGATCATCTTCTGGATTGAAATTATGTTGCTTTATGTTATCTTTCCTACAGAACACAGCTCTTTGGACCATACCCGAGGTATCATATTATCTGCTAATTTCTGTAATATACAACACACACATATAACCTTATAATACTAATGTGGCAATTTCTAAATCTTATTCTCTCTAACTGTCAGTCTGTTGGAGAAGATCGAACAGGAGACATGGCGAGAGACAGGGGTGTCTTTCATCACTTCGGTCACACGCCTCATAGAGAGACTTCTGGATTACAGGTGTGTCACTGGCAGCTGATGGTTTTCAAAATAGTGAAAGCACAGCTGTCTCTTATGGACACTGCTCATAAGTATGTGCATCAAACGACTTTTCTACAGTCAGGTCAACATTACCAGTTTCAAAATGCACAGACAAAAAGTGCAGCTAGCTAGCTAGATGTATACAACAAATTTCAGAAATGAACACAAACAATCAAACAAAACTTTATACTTAGAATTTACTTACAATACATACAAATGACAAAGATAAAAACTAACCACTACTGCAGCTCTAAGCAATTCCAGTTGGCACCAATATGTTTGAAATGTCAACTATGTTCATTAATGTTTCGATGATTGCCAGCTGGTTATGAGTTCCTGCAAGAGGACTATCAATCATCATATGGAGAAGCCATGCATCCAGATGGTACAAGCCAAGAGTCCAATGTCCAAATAATGTTGAGATGGGTATTTTTATTCAAAACCCACATTCCCATTCATTCCCATTCACCCCATAGATGCACACCTTCCGGACAGGACTCAAAATGACGTGATAAAAGCCTGTTGTCCACTGAGCGTTAATATTTTCTCAGTTCTCCCATTAAAAAAACATTGTACGTGAATCTGTAATAGATGCACCAGAAAAAGCACCAGACAAGGCTTCTCTTGATTTTCTATCAGGACTGCAGGCTCTACAGGCTGCCCTGTCTACTGAAAACACTTATGTTAAATGAACGAACAGGACAATACCGCAGTGAGATATTTGATCATGTGATTCATTAAAATATTGAATTTCACCAAAAGTGATGAATAATATAGAGACTCCGGTTAACATTTTATTGCCGCATTTTAATGAAATTTTAAGGGAAGCCAGGCTTCCCGTGTGGTTTAAAACAATTGTCTGTGTGCATGGTATCATGTATGTATACGTTGTGTTTTGTGAGTAATGCACTGTAATTAGTTAGGATTGTTAATCTGATTTCATCTCTATAGGGACAATGTGAGAGGAGAAGAAGCAGAGAGTAAAAAGTTGGGAGCCAACATCATGGTAAAACATGTCTCACCTCAATACACGTACTTAATTTTACTAAACTTTATTTTAGTATAAGTACTGTATATTTTAATAATAGAATTTCCAATATAGTACAAATGTGTGACAGACAGGACAATGACTATCGATCTATCTATCTATCTGTCTATATATATATATATATATATATATATATATATATATATATATATATATATATATATATATATATATATATATACACACACACATACATTTTATATGGTTACAACATACTCTATAAAAAGTCAAATAAGTCGATGAAGACAATAGCATGGTGACAAATGGATAGTAGTCTGTGCCTACTCAGATTCTAGATGCTGTTTTTGTGATAGTGCTTAGAATTTACAATTAATGGGAATGTCAGAGACCATACCATGAGTTCTTTCAATTAAGCAAACTACTTTCAATTGTATAGTGTACTTTTGATGTGTTCATAAACTAAAGGATCATTTATTTACTTTTACTATGAGCTGAAGTGCAAAAGAACTATTGCTAAAAATTCTTTACTTATTACCTTTTGTTCCTCATGATTTGGGTTTCCTGGAATTTTTTTTTTTACAAGTGTGAGATAACCAAAGAAGACATGTACATCCGCTACATTCACAAACTCTGTGAACTCCAGCTGCAGGTGCATAACTACACAGGTATGGAGAGAGAAATAGAGAGAGATTTCAGGAACTTATCGTTTTCAGAGACTTGTTAAAGCATAAATGTAAATAGGTACTTTTTTCAAATTTGTCAGCATATAATTTGTGCTTGCACATGTGTGATCCACAGAGGCTGCATTCACATTGCTGTTGTATTGGGAGCTGCTGCAGTGGTGTGAGGAGCCCCTCCGAGACCTCCTGCAATACCCCGCTCAGAGTCAGTGGCAGCGCAAAGAGGCCCTCAGCAGAAAGATACTGCACTACTTCAACAAGGGCAAGGCATGTTCTACACACACACTCTCAAACACTGTTCCTCCACCTAAGGGATCTTTTGTTGATTTCAATCAAAAGTCTTTTGGTCTACTTGCTTTTCACTTAACACATTTGACTTTTATTTATTATCAACAGACAGTGCTGATATTCCATGGTCATGTTCACAAACTCAAGGCACATTTTCTGGCTATTTACAATTTTGCCATCAGTCTGATGCCAAGAAAATGGCGACTCTTGTCTAATCATTCCCATAGCTATACTTTCTTTACCAGTGTGTGCATGTGTGCATGTGTGCATGTGTGCGTGTGTGCGTGTGTGTGTGTGAGTATAGTGTTGGGAGTATGGGATTTCTCTGTGCAGGGAACTGGCCCTTCAATATGAGATGTTGTACGACTACCACAGCCTGAGCTGGATACGGGTGAGTGTGTGAGTTTATACAGCATGTGTTATCCCAGCACATTGAAAAGAACTGTGTGTATTGCTAAGTGCATTTACTCAGTGTACTTTTTCCTTTTCAGAAAATGGAGGCTAGTTTTTATGACAACATCATCGAGCAACAACGCCTGGAACCTGAGTTCTTTAGAATGGGCTTTTATGGACGCAAGTTTCCCTTTTTCTTGCGTGTGAGTTCATTTCTGAAGATGAATCATTTAACAATGTAAATGTCCAAATTGAAGTTAACGTTAACTATACATTTGTATGTGTATCTGTCTGTCTGTCTGTGTTAGAATAAGGAGTTTGTGTGTAGAGGCTATGACTACGAGCGCCTAGAGGACTTTCAGCAGAGGATGCTCACTGAGTTCCCACAAGCTCTTGTTCTCCAGCACCCCAACCAACCAGACGACAGCATTCAACAGAGTGATGCACAATGTACTGTACTCAGTCTAATAGTCCTTTATTGGTTGAAAAGGTGGTCATGTGTCACTGAGTTCTGTATGTATGTAGATGAGTTTCATGAACAATCACAATTCCAAAAAAAGTTGAGACCTTGTGTAAAAAGTAAATAAAAACAGATCTCATAAACCTAAATGTTATTCACTATAGAACATAGAAAACACAGGAAAGGCTGGAAAAGTAAGTGTTACTAAAAAGAAACAGCTGGAGGAACATTTTGTAACTAAGTAGGTTAATTGGCAACAGGTCAGTAACATTATTGGGTATAAAAAGTTTAACTTAGATTGGCAGAGTCTCTCAGAAGTAAAGATGGGATGGAATCTGGATGGAAGCATATGTTGCTCTAAAACCTGTATATACCTTTCAGAATTGATGGTGCCTTTCCAGATGTGCAAGCTGCCCATTCCCTAGGCACTAATGCACCCCCATACCATCAGCGATGCAGGCTTTGGAACTGAGCGCAGATAAAAAGAAAGGTACTATCTCTTTCAGGAAAGAGATGGTCTCTTTCCTGTTTAGTCCTCTTTCCTGTTTAGTCCTCTGTAGTTTAGAGGACGTGGCGTCCATGGTTTCTAAAAAGAATTTCAAATTTCACTTTGTCTGACCACAGAACAGTTTTAATGCAGTGCCGCCTGAGGGCCCGAAGATCACGGGCATGCAATATTGATTTCCACCCTTGTCCCCTGGGCACAGAGATTTCTCCAGATTCTCGGAATCTTTTGATGATATAATGTACTGTAGATGAAGATATTCATAATCTTTGCAATTTTATGTTGAGGAACATTATTCTGAAATTGTTCCACAAATTGTAGATGCAGTTTTTCGCAGATTGGTGAACCTCTGCCCATCTTTACTTCTGAAAGACTCTGCCTCTCTAAGGTACTCTTTTTATACCCAATCATCTTACTGGCCTGTTGCCAATTAACCTCCAGCTGATTCTTTTTAGTACCACTCACTTTTCCAGCCTTTTGTTGCTCCCGTCCCAATTTTTTTGAGACATGTTTCTGCCATCAAATTCAAAATTACTTTATTTCTTTCTTAAAATGGTACATTTAATCAGTTTAAACATTTGATTTGTTTTCTATGTTCTATTGTGAATAACATATGGGTTTATGATATTTTCAAATCATTATATTCTATTTTTATTTACATTTTATTCAGTGTCCTACCTTTTTTGGAATTGGGGTTGTACATAACATTTCATGTTAGTAATAAGTGCATATTTAATTTTTATATTAAAATGGACAGAGGCTTCTTTCATGTATTAGTGTTTTATTATGCATTTAGATCTTCAGATTTATGCTGTAACGCCAGTATCAGAACTCTCTGACGGGCCGTTGATGGATAGAGTGCCTGAACGAATCAAGAG
The DNA here is from genome assembly GCF_001660625.3 of Ictalurus punctatus. NCBI lineage: Eukaryota > Metazoa > Chordata > Actinopteri > Siluriformes > Ictaluridae > Ictalurus > Ictalurus punctatus. The sequence continues at coordinate 11,410,933 of NC_030420.2, read as the reverse complement.
CTTCTATCGCATTAACAATGTTTCACGCTTCTACTACGATCGGCCCTTACACAAGGGGCCCAAAGACAGAGAAAATGAGTTCAGGGTGAATATAGAAATGTATTAAATTGCTAATTTTATTTAAAATGATGGAAACAACCTGGGCTAATAAGCAGTGCTGTGTGTGAACTGCAGAGCTTGTGGATCGAGAGAACCACTCTGGTTTTGTGCCGTCCCTTGCCGGGTATTTCACGCTGGTTTGAGGTGGAGAGAAGGGAGGTGGTGAGTTTAGAAATTATTATTGTTGGGGGAATATTACACAATATCAACAATTTTTAGTGACTACAATGTATTCAAGAGTAGAGAATATTAATCAACCTGTAAAATTCAATCTGTGTAATAATACTATTAATAATAATAATAATCTGTGTTTGTGTGTGTGTTTGTGTGCGGATGTATTTCAGGTGGAGGTTAGTCCCCTGGAGAACGCCATATATGTTGTGGAGAATAAGAACCAAGAGCTACGTTCTCTGATCAGCCAGTATCAGCAGCGGCATCACCACAGCAATGTCAATCTGCTCAGCATGTCTCTGAATGGCACGATCGATGCAGCTGTGAATGGCGGGATAGCGCGCTATCAGGAGGTGCCTCTCTTCTCCCAGAACTATTATAAAAGCAAACATAGAGCCTTATTAAGCACAAATTTCATTCTTATTTTTATATTTGATTGTGTCTGTTAGAAGAGAAAAGGGCTCTACGTGCCTGTTTTATTTAAACACCAGCAAGCCTTTTTGTGAATGGTGCTAAAATACACTATATGGCCAAAAGTTTGTGGACACCTGACCATCACACCCATATGTGGTTTCTGAACATTCCATTCCAGACTTATTCAACCTCTGCTGCACTCTTCTGAGAAGGCTTTCCACTAGATTTTAGAACATGGCTATGGGGATTTACCCATTCAGCCAAAAGAGCATTAGTGACACCAGGCACTAAAGCCTGCCACATGTTCGAATTCATCCCAAAGGTGTTCAGTGTAGTTGATATTAGGGCTCTGTGCAGGCCACTCAGGTTCTTATACTCCAACCTTGGTAAACCATGTCTTCAAGTACCTTGCCTTTGTGCACAGGGGCACTGTCATGATGGATCATGTTTGGGTCTCCTAGTTCCAGTGAAGGGAAATTGTAATGCTACAGCACAAAAAGACATCATATACAATCGTGTGATCTCAACTTTGTAGCAGCTGTTTGGGGAAGACCCACATATGGATCTGATGGTCAGGTAAACATTTGGCCATATAGTGTACCTTTTATATTTCTTTCTACATGTAAGATAAACACCCTTACTGAGGTAGAATGTTGTCTTGTTGCCTGAACTTACTGTAGTGTGAGTACTGTAGTGTGAATATACTGTACATAGAATTTTTAGAATATAAAATCTGCAGGATATATCACAAAATTATTTTCCTATAACAGCATGTAAGTGTTTTATTCCTCTTACAGCAGGAGGTTCTGAAACCTGTCCTGGAGGACCCCCAGCACTGCACATTTTGTATGTCTCCATTATGTGACACACCCAATCCAGGTCTTGCAGTCTGTACTAATGAGCTGGTGAGCTGAATCAGGTGTGTTAGATGAGGGAGACATACAAGATTTAGAGTGCTGGGAGTCCTCCAGGACAGGTTTGAGAAGCACTGTCTTACAGTATACCTCAATAATTTGCCAATGATTATTATTTTATGCTTATTAGAGAACAACACATCATTCTACTTATCAGTTTATAGTTAAACTTAATATTGTGCAGCATCTATGAAATGAGTTACAGCTTGTTACAGATACAGAGTCCTCTGACATTTTCATGATAGAAAACCTTAAAGTACCAGCTCCAGTTTTGACTGATACGAAGGTTTAGGCTTAGATTATGAGGAGCATGTGCCATGCAAATCCCTGTGAATGAGCTGTTACTATAGAAATGACAATGAATTAGAATTAGCACATTAATACAAACCTGTGCTTTGAATTACAGCAACTGTCAGAGCTGCTTTTATATGAATTATTTCACCTTCTGATCAATCAGAATCAAGAATTTAACAGCACTGTGGTATAAAAGGCTATAATGGTTAATAATAATACTAAACATTGTATTTTTTAAACTTCTTTTTGTCTCTCTCACTCGTACAGGCATTTTTTGATAAAGAATACATCAGTAGTCACCCAGAAGAAATAGAAAGAATCAACCAGCTGAAGGAACTGATGCAGGAACAGGTCAGTGCCACATACAAATCACATTAATTTCTAGTTTAAGAGAAACTGTAAAATGTACATATTTGTTTTATTTTCAAAGGTTCACATTCTGGGAGTTGGCTTGGCTGTTCATGAGAAGCTGGTGCATCCAGAAATGCGTCCCCTTCACAAAAAGTTGGTGGATCAGTTCCATGTAATGAGGAGTGGCTTGTCTCATGTTAGTATTTATGCAGCTTTTTAGTTTACTATGTCCTCTGTATAGAAATTGAATCCTCATTGATTAATGTATGTATTTGCATTTTTCCCAATAGGGTGTTGCTGCACTTGACAGGTTCTGTCCTTCAGGTATGAGGATCCTCCCACCAAGTCCAGAAAGTAACAGATCAATTCATAGACACAGGTGAGACTTACAGATATTTCAACAGTAGCCTGTGTGGAATACTTAACATGCATACAAAATACACATCATTGAAGGGTTGCCTAATAATCTGCCTCATTTAGCAATCATTTAGTAAAGTTGTGTGTAAATGTTTTCATAGTCCAATCTGAACAAAAAATTGTTTGGTTACATATGTGTGTATGTTGAAATGATGTTGAAAGCACAGCTGATTTACATTTGGTGATCCCCACAAAAATCCATAAACAGGAAAGCTCCCAAAGCTGAAATTGGCAAAATGATGACTAAGTAGCAAAAATGTGCCATCTAAGGACAGAGTGCACTAAATTTTCCAGTAATTCCATCTCAGCCATTGCAGCACATCAGCTACAAAAGACACACTTATTCTTCATTCTTTTCTAGGACACCATTTCTTTTGTCCTATTTGAATGGTTAATCTTACTTATCTCAATATATGGATTTTTTAAACCACATTTCTTGGGTAAATGCATCTGCAAATAGTTCGTATCACGGTTGATAAATGAGGCCCATTGATTATATGGATTTGCTAATAATAGATGGTACTTTCAAAGCAGATGTATTTTATTTATGAAGATATTTATTAGAATTGGACTACATCTCCTGTAGCATCTGTTCTTTAAGTGATTTTACAATCTGCCATTTCAAATTTCAGTTCCCTATTAATTGTCTTTTTATCTGTGTTTCACGTTCTCTCTATTTTGAATTTTCAACCCTTTCAGTCCCTTGGGCTCGCTTCGTCTCCCCTCATCACACCCTTCCACCAATGAGGGTGGGCCTTTGATGATTTTGACAGATGGGCTGATGGACCAACAAGATGATTCTCCACTCATGCAGGTGAGCATTCTCATTTTACATGATTAGCTTTATTATACTGTATGTATAAATCGATGTAGTGTTTGTGTGAAACCACGCCCGTTTCTCTTATCCAGCCAAGCCCCTCATCTTCAAGCCTCAGCTCCATTCGCTCCTCTTCCTCACAGATGATAAACTCTGCCCCTTCTAGTGCAAGAGGTAAAATAACAGTATTGCATTGCATATATATATATATATATATATATATATATATATATATATATATATATATATATATATATATATATATATATATACACACACAAATTAAAAGTGCTTTATGAAGATTTTACTAAAATGTTCTTATGACATGAGGTGGACCTCAGCTCACACTACCTTTCTTTTTTTCTTTTCTATTGTCTCTCCTTAATTCTGTCACATTCTCACTGTCTCACTCAGGATCTCCCTCTCTGTCTGATAAGAATAAGAATTCCCGTGAGCTGCTGATGTTGCTTCCTCCTCATAGAGAGAGACCTAGCACTATTTATTATGGCAACAATGAAAATGGACAGGTATTAAAGACCTGAAACTCTTTCATCTGATAAAGATCTAACTGTATATAGCATGGTACATTGTCCTCAGTACAGTTTTCATTGTGGGTTTTGTATTTGTAGATGAATAACCTTCAGCGCTCTGTGCTCCAACAGCACAGCCCCTGCAAACCATGTTCTGATCCCCACCCAGGCCTCACTGATAGAGGTACAAGCTCTGTGTGTGTGTGTGGTTGCGTGTGTGTGGTTGTGTGCACACAAGCACATCCTTTCTGCACATTCAGAGATATTTATACAATCTACACTGTTCTATTAAACTTGCTCTGTTTGTTTTATGATTGTGGAACTCCTCCAGGAGTTCCCCCAGCCCCCAGCAACTGGACTCTGGATGCAGAAGCTGGACCATACCTGCAAAACCCGGGTACACTTACGATGCCCCATGGCTCCTCTCGCACCTTTCCACAGGGTAATGAACTCACAGGCAACTGTCCACTGAGAAACATACACACATACTGCAAAAAATGACATTATTAGCAATAGAAAATATCTTGAATACAGTCAAATGAATCTACAACCCCAATTCCAACAAAGCTGGGACGCTGTAAAATGTAAATAAAAACAGAATGCAATGATTTGCAAATCTCATAAACCCATATGTTATTCACAATAGAATATAGAAAACATATCACATGTTTAAACTGAAGAAATGTACCATTTTAAGGAAAATAATAAAAATAGTAATTTTGAATTTGATGGCCACAACACGTCTCAAAAAAGTTGGGACAGAGACAACAAAAGACTGGAAAAGTAAGTGTTACTAAAAAGAAGCAACTGGAGGTTAATTGGCAACAGGTCAGTAGCATGATTAGCTATAAAAAAAAGTATCTTAGAGAGGCAGAATCTTAAGCCTCTATTATCTGAAGAGAAGACGCAATTCACAGGCATGCCCCAGTATGACAAAGCTACGCAACGTCTCGTTCCCTTCTCAGGGAACAGGCTTACATGCGTAACCCAGATGTTCCCTTTCAATGGGAACTCCACGTTGTGTTAGCTGAACGCTGTGGGAACGAGAATACGACCTGTTCAAAAGATCAGAGCCGAGGGTCACTGCAAGACACTTGAGCCAGGGCCGGAATGTATATCCAGGCTGTAAAATTGAATGAATGTGTGTGGCGTAGACCACCCCGCCACAGCACACACATCCTATAAGGATACCCCTTTGGACAAAGCCTTTGAGGAGGCAAACCCCCTAGTGGAATGAGCCCTTATGCCCAGAGGCGTAGTAAGACCGTGCTCCTCATAAGCGATAGAGATTGCTTCCACTATCCAATTAGAGATGTGCTACTTCAACACAGCATCACCTCTACTTTCAATGCCGATTAGCAGCTGCTCTGACTTACACCACTAGCCGGAGTGGTGGACGTAAGTAGAGAGAGCCCTTATTGGACACAGTCGGTGCAATTTCTCTTGTTCCAGTATGAGGAACAGAGGAGGGCAGAAAGCCTGCAACATTACTGGCTGGGCAGCAGATGTAGGCCCTTTAGGAATATAATCCGGCCTAGGATACAGGAAGGCCTTGGCTAATCCAGGGGTAAAGTCAAGGCAGGAAGCGGCAACAGAGAGCTTGTAGATCTCAAGCTTGTAGGGCGGCTGTGGCTCAGGTGGTAGAGCAGGTTGTCCACTAATCGTAGGGTTGGCGGTACAATTCCCGGCCCACATGACTCCACATGCCAAAGTGTCCTTGGGCAAGATACTGAACCCCAAGTTGCTCCCGATGGCATGTTAGCGCCTTGCATGGTGGCTCTGCTCCCATTGGTGTGTGCGAGTGTGTGTGTGTGAATGGGTGAATGAGACACAGTGTAAAGCGCTTTGGATAAAAGCGCTATATAAGTGCGCCATTTACCATTTACCATCTCCTACTCACTTGAGAGATGTCAGGGCCAACAGACCTTTAGAGTCAAAAGCTTCTAAGAGGCTTCCTCTAAGGAGAGGAAGTCTCCTTTGCAATAGGCCTAGCGCGTGACGTTGGCTGCTGCTACCATAAGCTCCAAAAATCTCTCGTAGAGACTGGAGGGGATGCCAAGATCCAGCTTTTTCTTGCTCAATGTTGATAGGATTGACCCTACGCATGTTGGGGATAGAAGCGCCCTCATCATTGTAGAATTCTTATAACCCCTAGAAAAGTTGTCCACTGCACTGGAGAAAGCATACTTTTCTGAGGTTCAACCTGAGCCCCATGCTCTTCATGTGGGTGAGAACAACATCTCTATGTTGAACCGCCAGTTCCCTGGATTGTGCTAGAATTAACCAGTCATCCAGGCTGCCGTACTCGCCTTCTGTGCCTCCCTGGCACTAGCGCTGGCAACTCGACACAACAGGGAAGGAACTTGCTGAATGCCGCCGTATGTCGAGCTTACTCAGTAGGAATGCTTGGTAGGCCTGCAACACTGCCATTGTCTGCAGTGACCCACAAGCAAGACCCACTACTGCATAGGCCTTGCCCACCAACTCCATGGTGGCCTTACATGGCTTGGATAGCAAAGCTGGCCCTCCTAAATTACCTGCCGTTGATGGAGAGAAATAGCTCACCAGCAGCTCCTCCACCTGCAGCAAAGCTAAATAGCCATGTCGTTCATTCCCCATGATGGCCGAATAATCTGACATTGCGGGGTTATAAATATGGCTTGTGCATTGTTTTCCCCCAGAAGCGTGATATTTTGTCATGCACTTTTGGAAAAAAGGGGAGTTTTCTGCAGTGTGAGGGATTTATTTTCATTGGGGAGAAAAAAGCTCAGCCAGCCTTAGTAATCACTTCAAGCAGCTCTTTATATGCTGCTCTCGGTTTTTAGCACACCCTTCTGGCTCCTCGGACTCAGAGAGTAATTATTTTTTATTATTTATTAATTTATTTATTTTATTATTTGTGTGTGTGTGTGTTTGTCTGTGTTTGGGTGTTGTTTTACCCTGGCGTGCTCCATCTCTAGACACTTCACACAGTGTGTCCGTCCTCCCCGTGATGAAACGGGAGCAAAGCATAACACACTTCCTGAATTCTCTTACTCATACTTTTCTCCCCCCTTTTTTTTAAAGGGACAGAGAAGAAAAGAGATTTTATTTTATTTTTTGGAAAAGATAGAGAGAAAATGAAAAGTCTTTTTGTGAGCGTTACACAAACGACCAACATGCAGTCTCACTGAAGATGTTTGCAAAAAGTGTTTGCAACCGTATGATATCCATGAGAGCAGAGTATGTTTGTGAATTTTTTTAATAAAAGATCAAAAGGTTTAACAATAAAGACAATTTTTCACTGCCTTCTTTGCTCATATTTACCAAAGGTGTCAATATTAGTGGAGGGCATTGTATATGAAATATTGGATCATTTTCCTCAATAAAAAAATGACCAAGTATAATATTTTTCTCTCATTTATTTAATTGGGTTCTCTTTGTCTACTTTTAGGACTTGTGTGAAACTCTGATGATGTGTTAGGTCATATTTATGCAGAAATATAGAAACTTAACAAACTTTCCAACAGCACTGTAACATGGTATAACATAACATAACAACAATATCAAATCAAGTTCTATTTCTTGGGAAAAGGTAAATGCCTGGTTTAAATACAGCATTTTCTTGACCATGAAGCACACTGAGATAACACATTGAAAGCACCACACTCTTGTACACACAACAGCTATTATTTTATATGCAATAGACCAACATTGCATTGAGATTTTTGTTTGTATTTATTTGTTTGCTTATGCTTTTGTTTATTTTTCTGATAATCTGTTCTGAATTTGTTCTTGATTTGTCAATGCAGGTCACTTCTTGATGCACTTTGACACATTCCAGCAGCATATGAGTGAGGCTCCGCCATCTTTGCCTGCTCGCTCACTTAGAAAGGTAAGCAGGGCTTCACTCTTTCTTTCTATATAAATGTGCAATCAACACTGAGCGAGCCAGGCTGGTTCCTACAGTAATGGATTAAGTGTTCTCCTCCAAGCATGTAGAGCATCATGAAGATAAAACACAAACAGTCACTGAAGAAGATTTAATTTTCACACTGCTCTTACCACCTACACCATGAAAGTTTTCTATTAAACAGTATACTGTAGTTAGTGAAGATTCCAGTGCAGCACACAAACATTTCAAAGAAACTGTGGACTTTTTCACAAAAGTGTGCAAATGTTTATATAGGTATATGACATATGACATACTGTATCACTCCCTTTAAGACACTTCTCTGTTATAACTCAGCATCATTGCAGTGTTGTTAACTGTTATATTTAACTTTGTTAACATTACTTTTTATATAATCTGGCTGACAAAACCTCACAGCGAAAATGTATGTGTTGATGCATTAGTTTTAAATGCATAAAGGCTGTTTTAGAGCCTTGTCGTATCACCGATGGTAAAAAACAACATTTCAGTTCAAACTGGTGACAAATTAAAGGAAAAAGCAGTGCCTCTGTTATGCTGTTATTGGATGGTTTAAGTCCATTTGTCATCTGATCACCTTTACCCTATGATGAAACATTTTTATCCTGGTGGGAAGTGGTATTTTACAGAATGATATGACCCCATCCCATCCACAAGGCATGAAGGCTCACTGAATAGTATGATGCATATGAAAATTTTGTAAATCATATGCTATGACCTTCACATTCACTACATCTCAACCAAACTGAACACATGGGAGATTTTGGATTGACATTAGACGACGCTCTCTGCTCATTACTTTAAGTTGTTTTTTTCCTTTAATTTATCTCTATTTGTCTAAGGCTATAACTGTAGTTTATAGGCATTGTAGACTAGCACAAGATAATTGCTGACTATAGCTCTGTCCAAGATGGCGAACTAATACCTGCAGTCTTTCTCCAAGTTCACACTTTGGTTATGTAGACACCAGTGAAAAAATTGACGGAGAAAAGATGAGCATTTGGGACAACAGTTTCAGTCACTCTCATTAGTAAATATGGTGTTAAATCCTTAACAATGACTGTATAAACCTCCATGAGCTAGATATGATAAATATAGCTAGCAAACTACTTGGCTGCAACCTGCATCTTTTTTAATCTAGACTAAGACTACAATTCGCTTACAGTGTTTTAGCACTGTCAGTCATGCAAAACCACTAGGAAAAAGAAGTTGCACATTCTTCCATTTGTTTTTTAAATATGATTTTTAAAATGCCAAATTCAACAACCTACAGCAAGAAAAAAACAGTATATTTACTGAAAACTTTTATTTACAGTATGTTTACCGAAACCAGTATTTTACTATCCTTATAGTAAGGTGATACACAGACTAACCTTCATAAATTATACATGCAATATCTATAATTGCTATGAAAATGATTTGGACTAAATGAAGAGGACCTTGCACAACTATAGGGACTCAATGCCAGGCATAGCGATAATGAAATACCACATGAGTGAGAGTAGGCTTATACTGATTTGCATTCATTTAAGTGCTCAGAATCAATATGGTTTAGCCAGGTCAAAAGTTTTAATTATTTGCACTGTTGGGTAAAGGGGCAAAGCCAGAACATGTTTGGTTGTACAAATTTGAGGATATTTCTGAATAAAATGTCATAATAGTCAACATTAAAGTGATTTAAAATATGTTTTTTTATATAATCTATTTTATATATTTATTTAAGTGTTAATATAAGATTTTATGTTATGTAGACATCTTTCATGTGAAGTTTTGTGTAAATTATGTAAAATATTGTGTAAAAAATACCAAATGCGGTATGTGCTCTTTGAAAATAGCTATAAAGTACAGTACAGTCACTGTTGATATCAACTATTTTATGTATTGTGTATATCCTTTGTACAATAAAATTAATTCATATTTTTTCCCTCACATCCTCTCAGTCTCCTCTTCAGCCTATCCCAGGTTCTCCCACCAGCCCTGTGTCAGTTTTGGGCGGCAGTAACTCCACGCTTTCAGGTAGCGCCAGCAGTGGCGTCTCGTCCTTAAGCGAGAGTGTGCACAGCCATGCCGAAACACTGAGCCGTAATGAAAATGTCATTCCGAACCGCCATGACAATCCCATAGAAACTGCTCAACTTCATTACTGGAGCCCTGACGATCACTTGAGCTCTCACTATCCGCATGTGCATTTCAGCGGTGTGCCTGAACACATGCCCTACTCCTCAGCCCCGAAGCACACTCAGTATGGTCAAGGTCACTATGGAGCCTTCAGTGCAGACAGCGAGCCAGTGGAGCCGCAGCGGCTATGCCATCTCCGCCCAGCGGGTTTCAGTGCCATACAGGAGCAGTATCATCACCATCACCACCTGCATGGCTCATTACGCCGAGCCGGAACTCCAACTGTGCCACCTAAACCCACCCAGAGAGAGGAGGAGGGGGCAGCGCCACACCCGGTACCCCTCCCTCGCAGAATATTTCCTCCTCACCGTGCCACCTGGGAGCAGGGCATCAGAGAGGAGCAAGAGGAGAATGCAGGATGAAGACAAAATAAAACAATGGCAGAGGGTGGTTGTAACAGAAAGGTTCATATAAGTGCTACGATCTTTACCCATGTGTTAAGCTGAACTGCATGTTCAGGTTATCCTGGTGTTAGGAGGCTTTGTGTTGATGTTTCATCCTTATAGTTTACATGACAGCAGCCTCTAGACCAGGACTTGCCTTGCACTGCAGACTCTAGAGACCATCAGACCATGCTTCAGCTTGCAGTATATGCTTACAAATCATACTCTGGTGTTAAAAATGTCTGTGAGCATGGTTTTTGTACCATTTTAAAAGAAAATCTATATTTTGTGAGTATAGTGAAGATATAATATAGACAATCCCTGTAGTCTCCTTGCTTAGTGTGGTCTTCTAAAGTGATGAAAAGAAGAGGCCTTCCTCCTCAAGTGCAATGCTTCTAAATGACAGCACACCCCAGTTTGACTGCGTAATCATTCTCTCAGACCATGTAGATTCTAAATATTTCAGAGAACTCTAAACATTTCTCTCTGCACTTTACATATAGCTTGGTCTAGCAGATGAAGTCCTAACTACAGACAAAATCATGCCATGGACTATTGCTAGTAGTGTCAAGAAAAATCATTTCTTACCTTTCAAGTTTTTAATCAAATGCTCCCTTATCCCATGTGTATACGACAAATCTTTTCTTCCCATATTCCTTGTGGATGAATCTGACTACTTAGTGTAGTTGTAAATAGTGTACGCTCTTGTATTGGCTACACAAGCACACAGACCTCTCACAAATAACTTCATTCAGGAAGCTTTTGAATATGTCGTATTGATTGTTAAGCATACCAACTAGCACTCAATACCTCTCATAATGATGTGGTACACAGACTGCTGATTACAGTTACTTGTAATCTAGAAGGCTTTCGATTTGATAATGATTGAACTGGAGGGATTTAAATCTGGTTTATTCAACAAGGATGGTAAATACTACCTTAATTTTTGTTTGCTGATTTATATCTTTCACAATCAATTGACACAACCAAATTATGTATTATTTTACAAGATCACTGCAATGATCCCCCTTCAGTCCAGCCCTATTGCTTATCAATATGCAGGTACAGAAGCTCAGGTGCGTGTTTGAGTATCAGATGCTAATGAGCACGGTGGCTACAGGGAAACCACACCAAAAACATACAATACACACTATTACAATGTACATTCAGTCACTGTACATACATAATAAAACAGCCTGGCGATACATGCTTTTGAATAATCACACACTCGAAGCTGTTGTGTCTTTGTTTAATGTACATAATCCAGAAGTGACATATGAAGATTATTCGAATTTCATATTTATACTGGGCAAATTACAATAGCTTGTGATTGTCTCATTTGTTCTAGACTTGATATTAAGTCTGAAGGGAAAAAAAAAAAAAATCATTTATACTCTTTTCAATGTGCCCTCTTGTACATATCGTGAATGCATGAATAAACAGTGTTATGAATTTGTTTCACTTTGTTTTTTTATTAGTATATGATTATAGATTTGTATAAAACTTAATAGTTAGTCAAAAGGTGACTTATTCAATAAACTAATTGTTAAATCCGTCATAGTTTTTTTTCACAGCAATGCATCTATAAAATGGCTGTCAAGGAGGTAGGCAAGGTGGACACTATGGGATTTAAACACTATGTCATTAAAGTGTTTTTAATGATTAAAAATGTACCACAGAGCTGTTAATATATGCAGCATAAGCACAATATGAAAAGAAAGAGAGCTTTTTTGTGCCTAGTATTATTATTATTAATAGTAGAAATAATAATAATAATAATAATAATAATAATAATAATAGAAGAAATATTATAAAAAGAACATGTTCTGTTTTCATTATTCTATTGGAACACTTTAAACCTCACAGACAGCATCTTTTAACATAGAGCACCCAAACTATACAGAAATAGCAACTTTGTATAAGCAATTGAAAGTACATTTTTTAACCATTATCAGTTAACGATGGCACATTAAAAACAAATCTAAATGGCTCAACATTATAAAATGCAGTTTCAAATAACTGCCAGCAGAGAGGACGATGTGATAATGGAACTGTACTAAAAAAAATTAGCTTTATATAAAAATATAAAAAGCTGATTTAACATACTATATCATATTATATAGGCCTACTCTACAGCCATCCACCTATATCCAACAAATCAGTTTAACTGAAATTCCCAGGACTCGTTGGTGCGTCCAGACTTATATTCCTTACTGGCATAGCTACGTTTTCTACTAGTAACATTATAGTTACTGACTAATATAAAGTTATCCAGATCCTCTACTTTTATAGGCTTTTCCTTACTGTATGCATTCCTAATAATTATAGGATGTCTTTGCAAATTATAAACACAAATGTAATACAAAATTGTAAATTTAGCCAGGTTGAGAGATGCAATGCAGAATATTACATAAATAACCTATTAAAGACTTTTTAAAGAATTTTATGCATCTTTATTTAAACCTTATTTGTAAGTCAGGCCCCCAGTCCATAAAACTACAACATACTTAAGATGCGATTAGGTTTGCAACATTTATTTCACATCCACATGCTGATGAGTGGTGATCCTAAAGCCGAATTTTATTCTGTTGATTCCATCTTATGATGATAACAAATAACATCAATAACTGATATGTTGCTGGAGGCTCCTTGAGATGCACATGAAAATGCATTACAGCATCTTCCTAAATCTTTGAAGACATTTAATTCCCTACTGAAACATTCAGCTTAATCAGAAAGGCTGAACTGGTCCAGCTGGTAGACCATCTTTGCCAACTATTTATTTTCTAACTTCCATACTTGACTAAGATGATCAATAAATGTTAGAAATTTTCTAGTTATAAATTCCAGTTATGTTATTTTCTTAAAAACATCTTGCTTATCATGTAGCATTAGTAGCAGCAGCAATTCAGAAAATATTTACACCAGCACTGACCAGCTTAACCTGTGCTTGGGCAGCTGAAAGTTGGTCAGAAATATTCACAGGATTATGCAAAATTCACACAACAGCTACAAATGCAGAAGTTACAACTGCAAAATGTAAACAGAATATGCCAATGGACTGAAAAATATCCTTATTAGCTCAAGCTCACTTTGAAGAATGTTTCTGTTTATGCAAGCCCATTTTCTACACAAGCCGAGACTGATAATGTAAACAGGACATAGTGATTCTCTTTAATTGCGGGTCTGTTGTAAGAGGACCTTCATTGTATAATCTGGCATGGAGACATGGGGATGTGTCATTGAATTTGGCAATGGTTTTACTGGGGTCACAGTTGAAATTACAGAGTGTAAACGTGGCAAGATAGATAAAATAAAATGAAAAACTAAAAATACAGATATTTAAATTGTGTAAACAATTGTTAAAATGCATTTTTTTTGTGTTGCACTTCATTCTGTGTAGAAGTGTTATATTGACTAATTAAATAGCTTCATAAATAGACTATTATTATAAATAGACATTATTATTATTATTATTATTATTATTATTATTATTATTATTATTATTATTGTTGTTGTTGTTGTTGTTGTTGTTGCTGGTGTTGCTAGTGTTGTGGTTTTGCAAATCCATTTTACTGTGATCATTTCCAAAACCTGGGCGCCATTTTCTTGGAAAGCTGGAGACGCTCCAGTTAAACACTCGTGGATCGATTGCTCGGGACTGCCGCATCCTTTTCTCCAAAAGCCTGGCATCTTCCATAGATTCTCGCCAGTCCTCGTTCTTAAAAGGCAAAAATGGATTACTGGGGAAGGTAAAAGAAGCTGAAGACTCATATAATATGATGTAAGTGTATTTATTTATTGTTTCCTTTGTTATTGTCGTCTTCAGGTAGCTTCCTCTACTATCTCTTTCTGTTACCGAAATTCATGGATGTTTCTATTCTCCCATAAGAGCAGGTGCTTCCTGATTGTGTTTTTTTTTTCCTCCTCCAGAGGCTGTTCATTAACAAGTGTATTTCTATAGCTTAGAGTTCCACAGCCATGTTCATCCAACAAGTAAATTGATTTTTATTTTATAATATTTATATCATATTTATTCGTAAACTAACCCGTTTGCTCAAACGGGCACTTGGGCCTTTATGCTGCAGCAGACCTTTTTGCTGATACTTGACTTGGATTTTTTTTTTCTTTTAAATAATGTTTTTATTTTATTTTTTTAGATTTCGTAATTTGGTGTTTCACGGAATTATTATTATTATTATTATTATTATTATTATTATTATTATTTGGAGTTTTGTGTTGCTGTGAGTACAGGTGTATGTACTGAGCTTTAGAAATTCTGTTCTAATAGAAGGTAATGCTGTTTTGGCCTGAAAAGCAAGTTTAATTTTACTGTAAGGACATAGCATGTTCTACTACACACTTGATATTGTGTACTCCTTCTCTAATACAACATTTCAGGTGTTTGTGTATCTTTCTTTCTATTTATGTATGCATTTATTTATTTATTAATTTATTTATTTATTTGTGTACTTGAACTTGTATTCATATTAATTATCTGCCTCTGGCTGAACACGTGGTAGGTTCTGTGGCTACATTTTGAGTTAACATTCCTGTACAGCCTTTACAAGGGGTATAATACTCTATTTAATGATTAAACAGCAATCCTGTCATTAAACATATAATACTGTAATGCCACAATGAAATTTGAAGAAGAAATGCGTGTTTCACATCACATGCAAGAAAATTATTGCAAGAAATTATTTATTACAATGATGTGAGAGGAGCATTATTGTCTGTTCTGCACATCTGTTTCTCTTGTCAAATTTTACTGCATTATTCAGGATGCTCATTGTAGACAGAACAAATGTTAAATTCATCTGAAATATCTGGTTTGTTGAAATGCTTATTTTCTCAGTCACTAACGATTGCTTAAAGCACCAGCCATGCTACTGACAATGGGAAATTATCCTACACAGCTTAAACAGTTATACATTATGGATTTAATATACACCGATCACCCATAACATTAAGAACGCTGACAGGTGAAGTGAATAACATTGACTATCTTGTTACAGTGGCACCTGTCAAGAGGTGGGATATATTAGACAGCAAGTGAACAGTCAGTTCTCGTAGTTGATGTGTTGGAAACAGTAAAAATGTACAAGCATAAGGCTCTGAGCGATTTTGACCAGGGCCAAATTGTGATGGCTAGATGACTGGGTCAGAGCATCTCCAAAACAGCAGGTCTTGTGGGGTCTTCCTGGTATACAAAGGTTAGTACCTACCAAAAGTGGTCCAAGGAAGGACAACCGGTGAACTGGTGACAGGGTCATGGGTGCCCAAGGCAGGCTCATTGATGCATGTGGGGAGTAAAGGCTATCTGGTCCAATCCCACAGAAGAGTAACTGTAGCACAGATTGCTGAAAAAATTGATGCCAGCTATGATGGAAAGGTGTCGGAACACACAGTGCATCGCAATCTGCTGTGTATGGGTCTGCTTAGCTGCAGATCGGTCAGAGTGACATGCTGACCCCTGTCTATCATGGAAAGCACCTATAAAATAGATACATGAGCATCAGAACTGGAGCATGAGATGGCACCAGGGTGAGAAGGAGGCATACAGGCGGAAACAATGTGATGCTCTGGCAATGTTCTGCTGTGAAACCTTGAATCCTGACATACACGTGGTTGTTATTTTGACACGTACCACCTATCTGAACATTGTTCCAGACCAAGTACACTGCTTCATGGCAACAGTATTCCCTAATGGCAGTGGCCTCTTTCAGCAGGATAATGCGCCCTGCCACACTGCACAAATTGTTCAGGAATGGTTTGAGGAACATCACGAAGAGTTCATGGTCTTGACTTGGCCTCCAAATTCCCTAGATCTCAATCCAATCAAGCGTTTGTGTGACGCGCTGGACAAACAAGTCCTATCCAAGGAGGCCTCACCTCACAACTTGGAGGATTTGAAGGATCTGCTGCTAACGTCTTCGTGCCAGATACCACAGGACACCTTCAGAGGTCTTGTGGAGTCGATGCCTCGATGGGTCAGAGCTGTTTGGGCAGCAGAAGGGGGACCTACACAATATTATGCAGGTGGTTTTAATTTTATGGCTGATCGGTGTAAGTAAGGACTAAAACATAACAGGGTATGCTGTTACTGAAAAATAATCAATGTCTGGATGGGGAGAGGGAGGTTGTAAGGCGGCCCAACATGAAGCACAGGACCATTGCCACCCTGAAGTTGATTATCTTGCACATTCTCAAGTGTTTTTTTTGTTTGTTTGTTTGTTTGTTTTGTCTTATACCCCAGCAATTTGGAAACAATTTTAATTGATTAAAGAATATCATACTTTTAACTGTTTATACAGTGAGGGAAAAAAGTATTTGATCCCCTGCTGATTTTGTACGTTTGCCCACTGACAAAGAAATGATCAGTCTATAATTTTAATGGTAGTTGTATTTGAACAGTGAGAGACAGAATAACAACAAAAAAAATCCAAAAAAACGCATGTCAAAAATTTGATAAATTAATTTGCATTTTAATGAGGGAAAAAAGTATTTGACCCCCTCTCAATCAGAAAGATTTCTGGCTCCCAGGTGTCTTTTATACAGGTAACGAGCTGAGATTAGGAGCACACTCTTAAAGGGAGTGCTCCTAATATCAGTTTGTTACCTGTATAAAAGACACCTGTCCACAGAAGCAATCAATCAATCAGATTCCAAACTCTCCACCATGGCCAAGACCAAAGAGCTCTCCAAGGATGTCGGGGACAAGACTGTAGACCTACACAAGTCTGGAATGGGCTACAAGACCATTGCCAAGCAGCTTGGTGAGAAGGGGACAACAGTTGGTGCGATTATTCGCAAATGGAAGAAGCACAAAAGAACTGTCAGTCTCCCTCGGCCTGGGGCTCCATGCAAGATCTCACCTCGTGGAGTTGCATTGATCATGAGAACAGTGAGGAATCAGCCCAGAACTACACGGGAGGATCTTGTCAATGATCTCAAGGCAGCTGGGACCATAGTCACCAAGAAAACAATTGGTAACACACTACGCCGTGAAGGACTGAAATCCTGCAGCGCGCGCAAGGTCCGCTGCTCAAGAAAGCACATATACATGCCTGTCTGAAGTTTGCCAGTGAACATCTGAATGATTCAGAGGACAACTGGAAGAAAATGTTGTGGTCAGATGAGACCAAAATGGAGCTCTTTGGCATCAACTCAACTCGCCGTGTTTGGAGGAGGAGGAATGCTGCCTATGACCCCTGGAACACCATCCCCACCGTCAAACATGGAGGTGGAAACATTATGCTTTGGGGGTGTTTCTCTGCTAAGGGGACAGGACAACTTCACCGCATCAAAGGGACGATGGACGGGGCCATGTACCGTCAAATCTTGGGTGAAAACCTCCTTCCCTCAGCCAGGGCATTGAAAATGGGTCGTGGATGGGTATTCCAGCATGACAATGACCCAAAACACACGGCCAAGGCAACAAAGGAGTGGCTCAAGAAGAACCTCATTAAGGTCCTGGAGTGGCCTAGCCAGTCTCCAGACCTTAATCCCATAGAAAATCTGTGGAGGGAGCTGAAGGTTCAAGTTGCCAAACGTCAGCCTCGAAACCTTAATGACTTGGAGAAGATCTGTAAAGAGGAGTGGGACAAAATCCCTCCTGAGATGTGTGCAAACCTGGTGGCCAACTACAAGAAACGTCTGACCTCTGTGATTGCCAACAAGGGTTTTTAAACCAAGTACTAAGTCATGTTTTGCAGAGGGGTCAAATACTTATTTCCCTCATTAAAATGCAAATCAATTTATAACATTTTTGACATGCGTCTTTCTGGATTTTCTTGTTGTTATTCTGTCTCTCACTGTTCAAATAAATCTACCATTAAAGTTATAGACTGATCATTTCTTTGTCAGTGGGCAAATGGACAAAATCAGCAGGGGATCAAATACTTTTTTCCCTCACTGTAGATATATATTTAATGTTGTCGAATATTTTCAGAGATTTTACTGTTATCTCTTACTCTATAACTGTTCCCTCAGCATCTCTTTATTTATTTTTTTAATTTTAATTTTCTCTCTTAAAGTGCACTTATGATTTTTCAAATATTACCTTTTATGTAGTGTGCTATAGAGCTGTTTGTGAATGTAAAAAGTCTGCAAAGTTTAAAAAAAAAAAAAAAATCAACGTGCATGACAAACGGGGTTATTGACCCCCAAAAGAAGTAACCGATTCCGAACAGCTGAAATGAGTTGTTAGTAATTCCAGACTTACTTCCTGTAATAACCTACATAGGTTTATAACACAAAGCCCTGCCTCTGGTCTTCATTGGCTGCTCGCTGACAGTGGTAGACCAATCACAACAGACTGGGACATCTGACCAATCAGAGCAGAGTATGCTTTCCTCTGGTGGAAAACTGACACTTAAAAGCACTGACCTCCGATACCGCTTCCGTAAATGTTGTATAAGTGACTCTTTACAGAAACCTTCACCATATCAGCAATTATACATCTTTGTTAAATAGCAAACATAAAGTTTATTATGTAAGCTTTGATTATGTGGATGAAGTAACTGTGAATGAGCTGTTACTATAGAAACCGTATTACAATGAGCACTTTAAAATAAACCTGTGTTTTAAATTACAACCGTAACTATTTGTTCGAGCTTCTGTTATAGAAAATTAATCAACATTGTCTGAGTAATTCAACAGCACTGTGGTATATGGATTGTTAAAGGGGGAAGCCGTCTTGCACAAAAATCAAAGGAAATATTAATGTAAATATGCTATGTAAATAGCATCAGTAAATAAAATTACTTCTCCACTCCGCTGCGTGTTTTTTTTTTTTCTTTTGCCCTGCAATAGCAATTTGATTAATTTGTTCAATTAATATAATGCTTTTCACAATAGAAATTGTAAAAAAAAAAAAAAAAAAAAAAGACAGAAATCCACATGTAGATGTTTCAACTAAATAACTCTGTTAAACTTATTTAGTAAGTGGAAAAAGTAAATCTATTGTGCTGAAAATGAAATGTTGTGGCTTGCCAGGATCAGAAAGCAAAAAAATGATCTTCAGTGAAGACCATGATATATTCTATGACATTCCTTTCCTCTCACTATTGCAGGATTCTTTGCTTATGTGACATCAAGACCACCTCATACTATGAGGACTGGATGAGAAATCAAGAACAGAGGAGAGACAGCTGAATTAATGGAAGGGAAAAGGAACCAAGCCTTCCTTTAGCCTAAGTGCTAAAAGGGTCAAGAGGATGAGCCATCAGGTTTGCATAATGCAAAGTGTATGGGGGCTCCTACTGCTTTGTCCCATGTCGTGGGCATCAGAGCCGATAGTCATGCAACTGGAAGCCTCCATGCACTCCACACTGCTCTCGGACATGCAGGCATCTGCATCCAGAGTTTCAACAGTATCCGACTCTGTTGCAGTGCTGGGCCAGATGTTTAGGATGGAGATCCCACTGGTGTCAGAAGACTGCCATGCCATAGATATTGTGAGTTTTTGAAGGCAAAATGGGAGCATGCAATTCCTTAAAAAGTTTGATGTTCGTGCAGTCCATTAATCATCTATGGCTTGAGGTCTATGAGAATACAGCTTTTATATATTTTTTTCAGTAAGTGAGCAGGATGACAAGGATATTCTGTCCCTTTTAATAACCATTTACCAAATTACCTTTTTCTTTAAAGCTGTTGTGGCTGGTAGTTTTAAAAGATATGGTCATTGGAGGCAAGTTACATGTTTTGTGACACTAATACAAAATTTAGCATAAAGTAAACTGGCAAGGGAACAAAATAAAATAAACAGGGAAAGAAATGATCATTGTGGGTCCAAGCACTAGTTCACAAATAGCTCTTACAATTTATGTTTGTTTATTTTATGTGATGTTTCTATTACTCTGTCCACCTGGGGATTGCTATTTATGGACTATTTTACTTGGACCCTGATGATTGCCTCTTCAGTCTATTTTATTATTCAGCTTCTCTCTTAAAAATAAGGGCATCTAAGTGTAAGTAAAGAAGAGGAGTGAGGTGTTGTATGGAGACCTGCACTGTCCTGATGATTCCATTAGACAACAGTATTTAATATTTGGCCTATATCTCCCTTGTTCAAAATTTTACAGTCAGTATTCCTAATTTTCTCTGACCCATCTGCTACATCAAATCTGTGATGGAAATAGTGGAAAATGTTGCTGTGAAGTCTGCAAGATGAAATATAATGATGATCAAGTCACTGCAGGGTACTGTTCATGCTTAATTTTTTAAAGGTCATGAGTGGAACTGATTTGATTGGATATTGCCAAAGGCTGCCTAACCATAGGTAAACTCTTAATAATGTATTCATTTAACCCTACCACTTTTTGCCAGATTACCCCCTGTGCCAATGGTTTCTAAAAAATACATAGAATGTGTAATGCTGTACATTTTGCCTTATTTTTAAACCTATGCAATCATCATGGAAATAAGGGCACATATCAGTTCCTGAGGTGTTCACTGCATCCACACAAAAAATAAACTAGAAAATGTGGCAGCATCATTAAAAAAAAAATATATATATATATATATATATATATATATATATATATATATATATATATATATATATATATGTGTATATGTGTGTGTATATGTATATATGTGTATATGTGTGTGTATATGTATATATGTGTATAT
>NC_030420.2:11322317-11387317 GCF_001660625.3 Ictalurus punctatus | reverse complement strand
CAGCGATGATGTCTACTTACACACAGTTATCCCATCTGTGGTGGTGGCTGCCCTGCTGCTCACAGCTGGATTCATTGCAATGGTTTGTTACCGAAAGAAACAGCGTGGAAAATTGACAACAGAGGAACAGGCCACCTTCATCAAAAAAGGTGTTCCTATTATTTTTGCAGATGAGTTGGATGATGCTAAATCCCCACCCTCTTCCAGCATGCCACTAATCTTGCGTGAAGAGAAGCCACCTATGCCTCCTCCCCATTACCCCAGTTCAGCCTGTGGAGAAGTCCATCAAATCCTAGAGGAATACATCTTCTTCAATGATGATGACCCCAGTGCTCCTCCTTATCAGCCCCCTCCTCCTTTTACAGTTCCTATAGAGGGCAGGGGTTCTCGACCGAAGAACACGACAGCCTACAGGTGTCCACCACCCTATGTGCCCCCGTAATAGAAAACTAGACATTTAACTGGCTTATAGTAGACGTTTTAAGAAAAGACATCATAGTCCAAATATGGAATATATGAAGAAACTGGTTTTGTGTGTGGACAAAAGCCCTTGATGTCAAGGCATGCTGGATTGTTGTTACTCTGAATGACTGAGCAGTGCACTCAAATCTTCAAATCATGGTATTCTACAGGTCCAAACTTTACAAGACCTTGCATCAGTCTCTGACTCATTTGGAATGTTTGAACCAGTTACTACAGAGCAGTAACTAGGATCAACAGGACAGAAAGAAGTTAAATCCTGTATTTGCTAACCATATTTGAAAATGACAGACTGAAATGCTCTGAAACATCTACTGCCCCTGAGTGTGACACAATCAGATGGTAAGCTACAGCTTCTGAGCAGAGATGAGGTACTGCCTAAATACATTTGGTGTCTGTATAGTTGATGTTTCTGATTTTTTTTAAATAATGATCTTTTTTATTGTCTACTTGCCTGGAAGCAACATTTATATGCAGTATTATGTTTCTATGTTATATAAAATAAAAGTAAACCACCGGTTATATCAATTTGATCAAGAGCAGCCTTATAGGCAGATCGAGACATTTGTGTAAATGATTTCAGCCTAATATAGAATCTCTTTAACCTTTTGTATGCATTGCAGATTAAAACCTACCTTGTCAAATTTGTTTATCAAAACACTATCAATTAATTTGCAGATTGTAATGCCAGACTCTGTGAAATCCTATAACCACCAAACTCTTTAATCACAGGTTCTAGACAATAGGTGATTAATTAACAAGTAATTAGTTCACTGTAGCTCATAAATTCTAAAAACATTTTTCTAACCATGAGTTCTTTTGTGATTCTATCAACATCCTATTCTTGTAATACCCTTTATCTGTACCTATTATAAGTGCCCCCCCCCTTTGTTGTATTGTCGCACTGCATTTTGTGTTTGTATATAATTGTGTGCTGGTTCCAATTGTGAGAAAATTCTTAGAACATTAGAACTAGTAGAACAAAAGGGTTTTATTTTGCAAGCATTTCTAAGAAATATGATTATTATATTGTGAAACCAAAAATGCAGTACTTAAGTGAATCTGATGTAAATGGAATGTGCATTAGCCTTGTTTTCTGGCTGTTTTAAAAAGACTGACCAGCAGAAGGAGATATGTGTCAGCTAAAAACACAGTGACCACATCAAACAACTGAAATAATTTAGTCTAAAGTTTTTGTTACTTTTTTGATACTTCTGAAAATGTGTGTGTGTGTGTGTGTGTGTGTGTGTGTGTGTGTGTGTGTGTGTGTTAGATGCACTGATCTAAATTTCTCAGCCGATACTGATAACCGATTATTCAGTGATATCGGCTGATACTGATAGTGCTACCTTTTATGCCTTCTTTTAAATGAATAATACTTAATTCCACAATTCTGAAAGAAATGCAAATAAAAACTTTCTCTCCATTACAAGACGTTGTTTCACAGTAACTGGTCTCATAAACAGAAAACACATTACTCAAATTAACATAAACACATTAACTAAATTCTGAAGATTAAAGTAAGATTTCTTAACTTATTGAAAGTTATATAAAAATGTGTAAGAACTGACGTGGTGAAATACCAACAGTGGCAGGCAAGGCTCGCCAATAAATCGATTTCAGCAAAATAGCACTAATAGTTTTTTTCATGAATGTAAATGAGACTTTTAATTTAGTATTCTAAACAAGTTGCAATTGGTGCCAAAAGCTTTTGTTTACAACAGTGATGCTACATGCAGAGTACAACTCAGGATGAACATATAAACTATCAAACTACAACCAATAATCCTACCACAAAGATGCATAGAGTGAGGGATTCCTTCAGCTGCAACTTCTAATATAATAATAAAATGTAAACTTTACAACATGAGTTTTTAGAATTGAGTGTTTTTGGATTTGTATTTCAAATATATTATTCCTCTTATACCACAGCAGTTTGACAATGATTACCATTATGAATTTAGACATGAAGGACCCATTGCACTTTTTAACAGTTTATAGTTACATTTCATGGGCCTCATTTATCAAGCTAAATACAAACAGAATTGTGCTATTGTGTAAATGTATGCATAAGAAGACTAACTAATATAAATTTTTCAATCATATAATTTGCATGGATTACTGCACTTTAATATATGGGGTATACTGTTGAGATTAAATTGCTTATTTTTTATTACTTTTAAAGCATTTAGCAGATGCCCTTATCCAGATCGACTTACAGAAGTGCTTTGTAGTCTCTAACAAAAAAAAAATCCTTATGCTAGTTTACTAGGTCAGGGCCTAAGAATGCCAGCATTTTATATTATTTGAATGAATTAAAGAATATAAAAAAATTATTATAATGAGCCAACACATACCCATGAATTAAGACAAATAAAACTAATTGTTCGATTACAAACAAATGCCACAACTGACAGAAGATTTCTTCTTCTTCTTCTTCTTCTTCTTCTTCTTCTTATTATTATTATTAACTATTTTTATTGGCATAGAAGTAAGTCAAAATAAATTTCACTTCTGTTTTTCAGGCATTACCCTGATTAGGTGTTACATGCTCACAGCTGTCTTTGCACTTGAACTTTTATGGAGTGTGTGCGTGTCACTACATTCAAATCAGCTGCATGAACTTGGTAATTTATGGGTTACTGCCAGTCAGCAATATGTACATGCATGTCCAAAGACAAAGTTTCCGGAACTTAAATATGCAAATCTGGTGGAAATTCTTACTTGGGTTTGGTTTATGCAAACATTTACAAATAACTTTACTAAAAAATGGATAAATGAGGCCCAATGATATGGAACATCCATGAGATTCAGAGACGTTTGTGGCTTCCGGTTTCTGTTAAATAAACATCTAAATAACAGAAAACTTTACCATATCAACGATTATATGCTTTTCTTTGTTAAGCAACACATTTTAAATATATTTATTATTAGGCTTCAGTTATATGGAGTGGCTGTTGTACAAGTCCCTGTGAATGAGATGTTACTAAAGGAAGAGTAAATTAATATAAATGTGCCATTTATGTTGCAGTTGTAAATACTGTCAGAGCCATGGTGTTATTAAAAACTAATCAACAGCTAATTCAAGAAGTCAGCCTCTTTGTGGTATAATTATTGTAATCAACATACATTCTCTGTTAAAACATTTGACTATCATTTGGGTATGACATCATAGTGCACATCACATAAAATTCCAGCCCCCTCATCCACTGCCACCTAATGTAAAACACCTTATGTCCCTGTTTTACAACAATCAGCATGGTACTTGTAAACAAATGTCAAATCTTCCTAGCAATACCTGTTTCTCACACTAGCACAGGCCTACAGTTAAAATTATTTTACCCATATAGCTTTTTAAAAATTTAATAATGCAGAAATTGTCATTTAGTGAATGTGATACTTTTCTTTTTATAATGCAGTTGGCTACCTGCGTTTTGTCTTTACGATCTGTGTGAAACAATGTATATGGCACAGAACAAGCAGTCTGTCATTATCTGTTATAAAAATGTTAGTTATGAAATATGATCAAATTATTATTGTTATTATTATTATTATTATTATTGTTGTTGTTGTTGTTATTATTATTATTCTCATCATCTAACAGCCTCTGAATGAGAACTTTCGTATTTCTACTAAAGCAAAACACTGCAGATAAAAAGTGAGGCTGCATAAACAGAAAGGACAAACACAAACCATGACAACAGAATGAACAAAATGAATAAGGAAAGTTAGAACAAAAGTTCATCTTTAGTCTAAAAGCTTCCCTTAAAACAGTGGTGTAAAGATATGGACTATAAGAGCTAAAATAAGCTATTGAAATGTCTTGCAATGCTGCAACTACAGTGCCCTCCATTAATACTGTCAGCCATGGTAAATATGAACAAAGAAGGCTGTGAAAAATTGTCTTTATTGTTTAAGCTTTTGTTTAAGCTTTTGTTTTTTGCAAACACAACACAGGTTTATAAAAATATATATTTGTTAAATATAGGTGTGCAACAATTATTGTCTATGAAAATATAAGTATATTCCCATTGAGATTTATTTTTATATATATATATATATATATATAAAATTTTTAGTACACCTAGGTGATTAGGAACAGGAAATTGTTCAACCATGACTTCCTGTTTCACAGCGTTATAAATATGAGGTAACACATAGGCCAAATTCCCTTAGTCATTCATAACAATGGGTTAGAACAAGGAATATAGCTGTAATGTGCAGCAAAATGTTGTTGAGCTTCACAAAATGGGAAGTGGCTATAAGAA
Source organism: Ictalurus punctatus (assembly GCF_001660625.3). Classification (NCBI taxonomy): domain Eukaryota; kingdom Metazoa; phylum Chordata; class Actinopteri; order Siluriformes; family Ictaluridae; genus Ictalurus; species Ictalurus punctatus. Next base: position 11,382,569 of record NC_030420.2, on the reverse strand, counting down.
AATAGCAAAAGCATTGAAAATGCCTGTTTCCACCATCAGGGCAATAATTAAGAAGTTCCAGTCAACTAGACATGTTATGAATCAACCTGGAAGAGGATGTGTGTCTATATTGTCTCAACGCACTGTGAAGAGGATGTTTCGAGTGGCCAAAAAATCTCCAAGGATCACAGTTGGAGAATTGCAGAAGTTAGTTGTCAGAAAGTCTCCAAAACTTCTGAAGTCGCCTACATCACCACATGTTGTTTGGAAGGGTTTGAAGAAAAAGCCTCTACTCTCATCCAAAAACAAACTCGAGCATCTTCAGTTTGCCAGAAACTACTGGAACTTCAAATGGGATCAGGTTCTATGGTCAGATGAAACCAAAATAGAGCTTTTTGGCAATAAACACCAAAGGTGGCTTTGGTGACTTTTCCATATGGCTACCCCTCTGAACACACACAGAGAGGTAGCCATATGGAAAGGTACCTCATGTCTACGGTTAAATATGGTGATGGCTCTTTAATGTTTGGGTCTGTTTTTCTGCCAGAGGACCTGGACATTTTCTTGGGATACATGGCATCATGGACCCTATCAAATATCAACAGATATTAATGAAAACCTGACTGCCTCTGCCAGAAAGCTTAAAAATGGTCATGGGTCTTCTAGCAGGATGTTCCAGCAGGACAGTGATCCCAAACATACATCAAAATCAACACAAAAATGGTTTACTGACCACAAACTCAAGGTCCTGCCATGGCCGTCCCAGCACCCTGACTTGAAACCCACAGACAGCCTGTGGGGTGAACTGAAGAAGAGAGGTTCACCAGCGTTTGAAGGATTTGGAGAGATTCTGTATGGAGGAATGGTCTCGGATCCTTTGCCATGTATACACCAACCTCTTCAGGAATTATAGGAGAAGACTGTTATCTTGGCAAAGGGAGATAGCACAAAGTATTGACTAAAAGGGTGTCTACTTGTTGTACACACATTTAACAAATATATTTTTTGGATAAACCTGTGTTTGCAGTTGTGTGATATACATGAGCACAGAGTATTTTTGTGATTTTTTTTAACAAAAGAGTAAAAGGTTAAACAATAAAGACAATTTTTCACAGCCTTCTTTGCTTATATTTACCAAGGGTGCCAATATTAGTGGAGGGCACTGTATGTATGTATGAATGAACACAGGAATTAATGATTGACCCTTCAGTGAATTAGCAGTGTATTTGTTATGGGGTTCCTGGCATGAGGCACAGTTGATTAGTTGAGTTTAAAGACAAAAATGTTAACTATTACTTTATCAAGTTCTATTTTTATATTTTTTTTTCCCTGTTCTATTCATTACAATAATTACAATGAGACAAATAAAGTTATTTCACTCTACTCTGTGTTTTGTGTCTCTGTCAAATAAATTAACTATTACATTGTACCATTGTCCATTAACCCATTTCCTGCTGTCCAGCTGGAAAGGGGTTTTCTTAAAAAAAAAAAAAAAAAAAAATCAATAAAAAAAAAACCTTAAAAAAGCCCGACCAGTTCCGATGCAAGATTAACTTGTACCAGAATAGGTAAGAGAAAGAGAAATGGGAAGAGAAAAGTATGTATAAGGAAAGGAAGGGCTCCTCCACATCATCTGTCAAACATCTGGAGGGAGTGTTATGGCATGGGCATGTATGGTTGCCAATGGAACTGCATCACTGGTGTTTATTGATGTTATGACTGCTGATAGAAGTAGCAGGATAAATTCTGAAGTGTTTAGAGCTATAGTTTCTGCTCAGATTTAGTCAAATGCTACAAAACTGATAGGGTGGCATTTCACAGTACAGATGGATAATGACCCAAAACATACAACGAAGCAACCCAAGAGCCTCTCAAGGTAAATAAATTAAATGTTCTTAAATGTCTGATATCAACCCAATTGAGCATGCTTTTCACTTACTGAAGTTTTGCTATTCACTAATGAGCTCATCTTAGTCATCAATGCCTATACACACACACTATAAATTTTATTTTATATATATATATATATATATATATATATATATATATATATATATATATATATATATATATATATATATATATATATATATATATATTTTATTTGTTTGTTTGTTTTCCCTTTCAGAATTTCCAGAGGACACAAATGAACATAAAAGGCTTTATTAATGATTCATGAGATACAAACATCACAAAGCTGGGTCGTTTTAATGGTGTTTATAGTAAAAATACTTTGATACATACTGTACAATGGATCTATACATTTAGGAAGGTATCATCTAAAAACAAATTGTAGAAATTATGGCCAAAATACATGATGCAGTGAAATGCTGGTATAGGACCACTGGTGCAAATGGCACTTGGATTGATTCTGCTTCATTACTATTCAGTCCTCACTGATGTTCCAAATTGTACACATACCGAAGTATGCAAATAGGGAGATGTAACTTCTAAAAGGTTATCTTTTTAAAAAAAAAAAATTTTCTAATCTGAGCAAACTTAAACAAAAATAAAGAAGATAGCCAGAAAGGCATTTGTACCTGTGAGTGACTCTGAATAACAAATATACTGGGAGCAATATGCCTGGCAAAAATGTAATATTTAAGATGAAATCAAGCAAAAGATTTATATCAAATTGACACACACACACGCTCACATCCACATAGCACCCATTAAGGGTACTGTGGAAGCTCAAAAGACATTTTAGACCATTTTAACAAACATCACCAGCTCTTTTCTGTGGCCAAACCCATTGAAAGAGAAAAGTGTCTAATACACTTCATCTTAAAACAAGTGTCTACTTTTTTTGTTCTCTTTAAAAAAGGGATACTTTCAAAAATGTGGACTTTAGAAACTTTTTTTTTTTTTCATGAAAACGAATTTGTTTAAATTTTTATTTATACTATACTTTATAAACTATCACACTTGCTTCATCAAGCAACCCTTGAAACTATATGATCCTTTAATCATCCAATTCCAGTAATATCAGCATTTTTAAAGAGCCCTTCAGTCTAGTACACAAGAAGAGCCTTCTTGTTTAAGAGTCCTTGATTTAACCAGTCAAGTGCTTTTCTTCCCGCTTTGACATGTTTGAGATTGGTCATCTTTTCTCCCTCAGTGGTATTCACTTCTGAGGTATGAATAAGTTTGTGCTCACTGTTTCCTCTGCATCCTCCATGGCTCACTCATTCAGGGAAAGTATGATGTCGTCTTCCAGGTCTGAGTTATCTGAGCTATCTGCTGGAATAAAAGAGCAGAGAAGGAAAGCGTAAGCACACTACAGTAGAGAAGAAATGAAAAGTGTAAAGAATGAAAGTAACAAGCAGGCATTCTAGACTATAATTCCATATTCTTAAAAAAAAAAAATCCATTAACTCACTGTTATCCATAACTAGCTCTACATCTCCCTCATTGTCCTCAGAATCATCCTCTTCATCATCATCGTCGTCGTCGTCGTCGTCATCATCATCGTCATCATCTTCACCATCTTCCTCCAGGAGACGAGCCACCTCTTCATCATCAGATGGGGAAAAATCCTGCTCACCATCTTCCTCCTCCTCACCATTATTTTCATTCTCCAGCTCAGCCATCAGGGGGTCTGTGTCGATATCATCCATGTCGTCATCCGAGTCATCATCATCATCCTCATCCTCCTGATCTTCATCCTCCTGGAAGAGCACAGACCAATCAAGTTTCATTACATACAAGTAAATTACATACATTAATAAATCCAGCCAATCGGATGGTTTTAGCATGATCTTATTTTGTCATTACCTCGTTGTGTAATGTCAGTTCACTACCCCACCCCCCCAAAAAAAGCTTGATTACTATTTGAAACACTGAAAGAAAAGTCAGAGCAATGACCTGGATTAGTCTGGATTTCTTGCTATTGGACAAGGTGGTTTAAGAATTAAGGCTACCTTTTTTACAACTTCAAGATGGCTTTATGCCATATCATATATCATATTTGTTTTGTTCCATAATTGCTAAAAGTTTAAGTTAAAAAAATGTGTGACATAAATAAATATAATTTAAAAAAAACTTTAAAAAACAATATCTAACTTTTAGGGATTTGAAGACCTCCAAGGTGGAAATGGTCACTTCAGAGGAAAATTGTGTAATGTCAGTTGTACTGCACATCTCTCTGAAAGCACCTGGCCTTTTGTACGAGAGACTGCAACTTCCAACTAGCAGGTACAATATATTATATACAAAGTTCATTTTTGATGCTCTCGCCATCTGCTCTTATCCAACACTGATATACACTCCCCAAATGGTGTAGACCCGAGTTAGTATAATCTTAGAATATTGTGTAAAACAATGAGCAAATGTATTAATGTATTAAGCACATGTATGTGGCTCCCGGGAGGAGAACGTGGGAAATATCAAACCTCAAGCACACACTAATGATACTAGCAGCATGAGACTCTTGTAGTTGCAGTAGTTTACTAGACAGTAATCAGCCAATGTATGATTGCCATGTATTCTTAATGCAAGCATGCATGTTGAATAAACCAATCATGTATGGTTACAACACACCTGAAGCAAAGAAAAAGCTGGTGCATTTTCCAATAAACTTGCCCAACTAACAAGAGAAATCTCCTGTTCTTCATCTCACATGGACTTGTTTGATTGCTCAACATGATGGGTCAATAATCTACATTGGATAACACTGGCATAAGGTGTTTGAATTATACTACATGTCCAGACTCCCATATGAATGCCTCCATCTCCAAATTAGTTTTTTATAAATTATTTCTTATACATCATCAATAGTCTACTACTGTGGTCAGGCTACTAGCAAAAGTTGCTTATTGCAACTTGAAATATTGGTTTGGAACTGAAACAACAAGGACCTTTTAGCATATCCAGGTCACATTAACCCATGTATGTATCAATCCAGACCACAGAATCTGTCAGCATTTTCAAGAAACAGCTAAAGACCCACCTCTTCTGTGAACACCTAACCAACCCCTAATTATTATTATTTTTTTAAATTTACTCTGGCACTTACACCTCTACTCTGCGTTCTTTGCTTCTTCTGGAACTCAATTAATGGATCTTGTATGGTAGCACTACTTTTATTGTTCTCTGCCTGATATCGCTTTGCTTGTATTTTCTCATTTGTAAGTCGCTTTGGATAAAGCGTCTGCTAAATGAATAAATGTAAATAATGTAAATGTAGACTGCAATAGCAGGTAAATCCAGTTCATAAAAGTAAAACAGCATGTGTCAATTCAGCTGCAACTTCTACCCAAAGTATCTTCTGAAGGAGGAAAAAAAAACCTCCAAAAAAACCATTGCATAGCCTAGGAAGATTATGGCAAGATCTGTTCACCTGATCCTCCTCATCCTCTTCTTCCTCAGCCAGTCTCTGTCGGCCAACTCCATAAAGTCGACACACTGTGTCCATATTTATAGAATCTTGATTCTGTTGTGGAGGAATGCATTACATCAAAAGCCTTAGTAAGAAAACACAAAGCCCACCAAAATCGTTTCAACTAATCTTTTCAGAAATCCACTAATAATAATAATAATAATAATAATAATTAAAAACAACAACAACAACAACAACTTACTTCAATGACTGCCAGGTAACAGTCTTTTGTGTCAGTACACAGGTCAAAAATGTTCCTCTTCACATCAATGGTGGCTGACAGGAGAGAAGAAAAAAAAAAAAAAACAGCAAGAAAATGTATAGTTATTCTTAAATTACCAAAATCTCTGAGACAAGGAGGGAGAAGCCAGGTTGTGATGTTGCACACCTGGTTGGGCTAATCAGTGTGAGAGAGAGCGAGATAAAGGAGCGGCTAGAAGCGCGAGAGCGAGAGAGAGAGAGAGAGAGAGAGAGAGAGAGAGAGAGAGACACACAGACAGACAGACAGACACACACACACGTGTTCGAGTTCTGTTTGTGTGTTTTATGTTTGCGTTTCGTTTATTATAAAATTTTATGTTTATGTCCAACCAGTTCCAGCCTCCTCCTTGCCCGACTTTAAAGTTTGTTTCATTGGTGCCGAAACCCAGGAAGGAGGAGGGACGCGCTGTCAAGAGAGCTCTTGCTGCTGTGGAAGGATCGCGACGCAAAGGAGGCGGTGGTGCTGGAGCAGTTGCCGAGGAGTATGGAGGAGCTGCTGCCGTCCGCAGGGAGGCGGAGGAACCTCTCCAGTCCGGCTGAAAGGGGAGGAGCAGTTTCTGCCCGCCAGGGGGTGGAAGACCTGCTGCCGTCAGCCGGGGAAGCGGAGTAGTGGCTGCTGTCTGCCTGAAAAGGGGAGGAGCCATATCCGTCCATCGGGAAGGCAGAGGAGTGGCTGCTGTCCACCGGAAAAAAGGGAGGAGCTGCAGCCGCCCACTCAGAAGTCCAGTGCCATCGGCAGGCATCGTGGGGGATCGCTTCCCAGTGCGCTAAGAAGCAGATGACAGTGTATCTGAGGACCGGAGTGGTTTTTTCTCTCCCTCCCTCTCTAGCTTGCTTCTTCTCTCTGCCCCTTTCCTCCTCCTCCTCCTCCTCCTCCTCCTCCTCATCTCTTGACTGGCTGGCCTCTTTGCCTACAAACAAGAGGAAAGTCGTAGCCGAGATAGCAGCACCGCCCTCCCGAATCTGGCGGTGGTGGAGTGTAACAAGGAAAAGGGAGAAGCCAGGTTGTGGGGATGCACACCTGGCACTGATTGGGCTAATCAATGAGCGAGAGAGAGTGAGATAAAGGAGCAGTTGGGAGAGGGAGAGAGAGAGAGAGAGAGAGACACGCGTGTACTTTGTGTTCCGTTTGTGTGTTTTATGTTCTGTTTGAGTTTGGTTTATTATTAAACCTTATTTTTGTGTTCAGCCGGTTCCCACCTTCTCCTTGCCCATCTTTAAAAGTTTTTTACAATATGTAATAGGATGTTTTGAACTATTGTCTTGAACTACAACTCCCTTTAATGTGATTTACAAACTTCAGTAAATATATGCTGATGCTGCCATTTTGCCTTTGAAATCATCGTGTAATACTTAAGACATATTGTGCCTACTTCTTTAAAATATTTTTCCTTTTTCCCTAATATTTTGATTTAATTTAATTTAACACTTAATTTTCCAGATAGTAAAACATTTGAAAATAATTTTATACAATGAAGAACCTCTCCCTCTTTCCCCACAATTCCCTCCTCACTTAATTCCCCGTGTACACTTAACATTAATAGGAGTAACAGAAAAAAGGGCAGGAGTGTTTAGTCAAGTGTTTATCCAGTGACTGGATAAAAGGTTGTACCTATCGGTTTGTAGTCAGTAGCATCAAAGGTCCTGAAGGAGGATCCAAAGGGACTTTTCATCTGCTGCTCCATCATTTCATCCTCATCATCAGCCTGAAGCATTGCTAAGAGATAGCATTTGGCATTTAATATGACAAAACAACCAGCTTCATTGGTATTTAGAAAAAATAATTTTGCTTCAAAAAGTGTTAAAGAGCCCTTTTAATCAAGATAACTGTTTCAGAACTATCCCGGTCCCTCAGTTTTAAGGACCCCCATGTTGTGGTGATATTCTCATTTTAATTACATTTTTTTAAGCGATGATGCATAAACTACCAATAAATTCTAGAAAGCATTTAACTGGACAATTCTGAGCCATACATGTCCCAACCCTGGAGGTGGGTAGCTTGTTATCAGTAAACTTTGTCCATCAGTGTGTCTGGCTGTACATCTTCCTGCATACTATTCATATTTCTAACCATCATTGGTTGAATAAAAATTGTCGGATCTCGAGGTTGTGGTTATGCGCAAAGCACCCAGAGGCATTTTACTTGGGGCTCTTCTATGCTGGAATATGTCACTTCCTCAAACAAAGCAAGAACACGATTAAATCTTTATACACAATCAGGGCTTCTTTAGTAGCAAGTAAAAGGTTCTCACTAATTTCTTTGCTATTCTCTATATTTAGCTAGCTCACTAAGCATAATGTCAGGTTTGTTTAGATTTGGCAGTGTGGTATATCTCGAAAGCTATTCCCTATTGTATACCTCAGGCAAGTGTCACTTTGACTTCCTGTTTCAGAAGGAAATGTGAGAACATACAGACTGAAATCACAGCTAAGAAGCCATTTCATGGGGACCTTGAGGTTTTTCATGGCATCTTTACCTCCATAAATGACCGTTCCATTGTTGTTGAACACAATTCTGCACTGATCCAGCGCTGGTACAGTGTGCAGCAAATGGAAAGTCCTTAAGTCCCACTGATATTGTAGTTAAAGAATTCAATGTACATCTGTAAACTATGGAAAACATCTCAGCAAGAGTTAGTGTCTAAAATGTACACACTGGCAATTTAAAAAGAACCTTCTTAATAATCTTTAATTTCGTATATAAACTGTTGGGGGGGGGGGGGGGGGGGCAGGGGGGTAAACTAAACAGTAAAATAGGACCACAAATGTTGGAAAGATACTATCTCTGTGTTGATGATGACTTCAAGGCCGTTAGGGTGGAAAACGCCACTGATGTTCATGTTGAATTTATCAAACTTGTGGATGGCCTGCGCTGAACGCACATCCCACATAACCCCATCATTTAACACAAGGTCATCAGTCGGATTGAAGGTGGCGCAGTTCCGCTTGTAGTTGTTGGCCAGGTCAGGGTTGTTTAAGGTCAGGGTCTTTTGCCCAGTTTGAATGTCATAAATCTTCGTCATTGAAAAAAAGAAGTAGTGAAGAAAGAAAATAAACAGAGAAAGAGTAAATAACGAAGCCTGGTTTTCAGTATTTAAATCATGGAGCACATAAATCAGTGCTGCTTTTTATGTCTATAGTAGTTTACAATAAATAGACAAAAGATGATGGCTTCTTCTGGCCTTCTATTTCAAAGATTAATTCTCCAAATTTACATTTTCAAAATCTGCATATGGAATATGTAAGTTTCTTACATGGGCAATGTGTTCCTTTGTTCCTATTACTCTGTCCTGGGAAAGCTTACTGAATTCCACATAATGATCATCTAAAAAGGAATGCCTACACAAAAAGGGAGAAGGGGAAAAAAAAAAAACCCACAAAACAAACAAACAAAAAAAAACACACAACCCACTCAGAAACAGTGATAATCAAGTGTCCTGAGCATTGTGGTTACAGAGGACATGTGCAGCAAGTTTGTTTAGAGTTGTGTTTGTTAGACTCACTTCATTATGAAGACAGATTTCATTCCCCAGAGTGCAGATAGAGGATAACTCCATGAAGCAGATGTCAACAGTAAAGACCCATCCTGGAAAATACAAATTCTTAATAATATACATGTTGATTCATATAATGAATGAATTTTATTAGCAGATAGGATGTACATGATAATTGAAACAAAAACAAAAAAACTAACTAAAAACCACCCTGCAGTAAATGCATTAATTAGGTGTTCACTTTTTTCTCATTTGAATGTTTTGGAATATTATATTTTTGTAAATTCTGTTATGGACTTGCTCATGCAAGCAGACTTGATGACAATGGTCACAAAATATGAAATTGTGTTCCTATGAATGAGGAAATCATAAGAAATATGAAGAAATATGAAACTTTATTATTAAAATTAAGGCAAGCATGAATCTACAATAATACAGATTTTTATTTCACGCATAAATTAAACAGAGACGCTACCTGAAACTACAAAATATTTATAAAAAAAAAAAAAAAACCCTCACAGGAGAACATTTTAGTTCAGTTAAGTGTGTTAAATATTTTTGTTAATTACATTTAAAATTATATTCAAATTCTAACTTTTTTTTTATTTATTTTTAAATTATCAGCTACAATCCATTACAGCAACCGTTTGGGTACATGGCACAAAGGCACATCCTCCAAGCAAACATTATGGTGTATGTGTGTACATACCCTGGATGGCTCAAGGTGTGTGATGGCTGAACTATGGCAGCTGTAGCTGGCTTCCTCTTGTCCACCGAACACATTGTAAAGTTTGAGCTGCCCCGTGCATGTGCCCAACATGAGGAAACGCTCCCGTGCTGAGAATGCGCAACACATGAAGCCGCTCTCATCCTCCTCTGCTTCCCTGAACACTGAGATTGGCCTGAACCTTAATAAATCCAAAAAAAACATTATATTATTTACAAGAAGTACACATGTTCTTAGTTATATTGTAAGATACTATGCAAATACAAAGACACTACACACACCACATTCCTTGTAATAACTACCAGTAAACTGGCATGTAAAATCCAGTACCTGCTGAAGATAAGTTGCCTGTCAAAGCAGCCTCCATCCACCCCCCCATATTTTGGATAGGCAACCCTGCGTGTGTGACGTGCTGTAAAGTTTGTGGGTGCCTGGCACCTCTGCTTTGGCTCTGGACACTGGTGAGGCATGAACAGACTGAACGGAGGGCACGTGGTGACCGGGTTCTTACAGCGGGCATGCTGCTCTCTCAGGTACTCTGTTATAATACTACAAAGAGAGAAAATAGAATGTAACCACAACACGTGCTTCATGCCTAAGAATGCAAAGAGTGTGAAAAACCATAATTTGAAGAATCTTATAATAGGATAATTTTGATTTTGAACACTTTTTGGTCACTGCATAATGCATTCTAACAGCAGGTACATAGACAAGCACAATCTTGATATGATTTTAAGATTATACATACAGTAAATGACAAAATCTTTTCTGTGGTGGAAGCTGACAGTAGATTTTCACAAACAAAGCAATAACATCAAAATGTATTATATTTGTCAGCTTTAAAGAAACAGACACATTCGTTTAGAGAATGTGAATGATTAAATTTGAGCTGTAAATTTGTAAAAGTTGAGTGCATTACACTTAACATCCTGGTAACAGTAGTGTCCATCCATCCATCTTAATAAAAGTTATGTTTTTGATGATTCCTTTTTGTAAAATTGTAAATAATAAAAAGTGTAGCACCAGACCTATCAAGAGCTGGAGGTGAAGGAAGATGGCGGTCCAACTGTTTCTTCATAGCTGGACTCTGGCTAAATGCACCATGGTCTGATTTCTGCCTCAAAACACGTGGTTTCTTCAATCCTGCGGCATAAGTAGTCGGCCGTTCCCTCGAGAACACGATTCGACCAACAAGAGAGACAGTGCTGTGGTGAGATGATGTGGGAGGGGCTGGGGGTGGGAGCTGTGAGGTAGATGGGCGGGGCTGTAGGTGATGAGATGAAGTAGTCACATGAGAGGCATGGCCTCCGAGCCGTGCTGCCACGCCATTGGCAAGGCGAGGACTCCGTGGGATGGCGGTTGGTGTGGGAGGCGTGGACACAGATTGTGAAAATGGTGCTACGCTGGCATGAGCGTGAGAATGGATGCCCATAGGTAGGTCAGCCTCTTTGGTTAACGCTGAAGCTGTATCGGTGAGACCTTTTGACAACAGATGATTCCGAATGAGCAGAAGCAACTCCTTCTCAGGGAACGCGATGCGCGTTTGTGCTACAACGTTGGCACGCTGCAACCGTGCTAGTGAAACATCTGTGCCTATTAGCAGCGGCTTTCCTGATACTTGCTCTATTAACTCAGCAGCATATTTACAAAAGCGTACATGGTCGTTGCGTTTATCTTGAAGCACAGGCTCCTTCATTAGCTGCTGGATCTGCCCACTGCTGAACAGTGGTAATTTGCTGATAATCTGCCGCACTGTGGTGCTTCGTGCTAAACCCACTAATGCTTTGCATGCTAGAGCACGGATTTGGTCAGCATCTGTTATGGGCATTTTGATTGTGAGCAGCGAGAGCAAGACCTTGATGCCATTATTGGACTGGACCACATTCCACATTTTGGCCAGGACACTTTCACTTGTGCGGTGGCTCTGAGGAAGACGCCGTCGTGGTGCACCCGAGATGAATTTACCGATGCTGGAGATACGCTTGTCAGGAGCGCACACACAGTTAATCACCACCTGCAGAGCTGACTTCTGGATCTCTGCATCATTCACAAACACCTCACCCTCAGCAACCACCAGGACGATGCTCATGCCTTAAATAGATTAGCAAGCAATTACAACCAATTTAACTGTAGCAAGTCTACATAAAACAAATTTCAATTCTAATTTGTTACTAGGAAATAAACAGTGTTGAATTTTGTCTTCTATTCACCAAAATAAACAAACATGTGATTTCATAATTCACTCCCCAAAATACTATATTAGACAGAATAAGTAAAGCGATAGGAGTTCTATTATCAATCTATAATATTCATTGCCTACCTGGAACTCAAAAAACATCATAATCTCATCATTATTCAACAATCCCTCACCTACTGTGGAGATGGTCGACCCGCCTTCATCCAGCACAGACACATTTTCAGCCAACAGGAGCTGCGTTTTTGGGATAACAGTCAGAATGCTGAGGATGTCCAATGCATACCGCACTGTGTCACTCCTGGGAGATAAAATATCCACAGTCAAATTCGAAGATATCAATATTACACAGGCTGGGCTATAAGTAGTAGGTCAGTTAATGAAACAATCAGCAGACACTACAAATTAACTTGTACTTAAACAGCCTTTAAATAAAACTGCTTAATGTGATTACTCTAATTATTTTAATTAAATTTAGCAGACTGTAGTAACTAATTGCAAAGCCGATAAAATGCAGAAACTTGTTGCATTTGTAAAAAGCAAGGAGCCTCTGTATATTGTGTGTAAACATGATGTGTTTGACATTTTTTTCTGCATCAACATAATGCATTTGTTCTATGTAATTTATTGTAACAGTGGCAACTCTCTTACTAGGCTTTGTTTAGTGTGCAGTTCTCTTCCCCAACCACTAGGCACTAGAGTGCTGAGCGTTATGGTATAAGTTGTGAGCAGAGTGTTGAGCAAAATAGAACAGTATGGTTTGCCTCAAGTTCTCAGGCTGCTCTCAGTCAAATCCTTGCTGAGAAACTACAGTTTGCTGCTCAACTGTAAGTGAATTAATATATAAAATTTATTTGTTGTGCAAGAAATGTTTATATTTTAGGTTAGTAGTCTGAATTTACTGAGAAAGAGAGGTTTCTGTAACCATTTCTGTTGCATGCTATGCTAAGTGGTTGTTTGAGATCTAAATGGTTGTTAGATAATGAATGGTTCTTAGATAATACTACTGGTTTGATATTTTTCTTTATTGTACAAGTTAAAACACAAACTAATGTAATACAGGTGAACCCTCTCTCATTTATACTTATAGCAGCCTTTGAGTTAGACAGACACAGAGACTGTTTTAATATGTCAAATCCTTTGTCAGCTGATCAGATATTAAAATCTCTTCTTGTACTATTTCATTTTGTCTTCTATTCTTGTTAAATAATGTTTTGCAGACATCAAATATATTGCATCAGATATACTGGAACAAACCTAAGTATTGTGATGTATACAGTGTGTGTATGCATCAGTTTCCACATTTTGTAAGATTAAAACCTGGAACTGAAATGGAATTAACTGGGAGTATATGTCATGGGTCTATAATATTGAGGGAGAAAGTCAATATAATTTGCAAAATTATTTATAAATAAAAAAAAGAAATGCCATGATTGTATAAACATGACCCCCTCTACACTCCTGGTTTAGAGCCCCCTCCTGTCTGCAGGTGAATTGCAACAAATGCCTTAGTGAGTATTTCCATCCTCATATCTGTTAAAATAAAAATAGTATTTCCTCCAATCAATTTCCAAAGCAAAATAATTAACCCTCTTACCCCGTATGGCCGAAAAACCGGCTTGATCATCTTTGATCTATTCCCGTAAGGACGATATACCGGCTCGATTGTCTATGCCAAATTCCCGTAAGGCCGATAGAGAGGATTTACAGTGTAAACGTTATCCCCGTAAGGCCGGTGTACCGGCATTACTCTGCTATGATTCCTTACTTATTTAATTATTATTTTTTGACCCGGAAGGTTGATGAAGTCATGACATCACGACGTGATTACGTTATTACGCCGGCATTACGATGAAGCTGATCCAAGCGTGAATTGGTGTAATAGTAGAAGCAAACTAAAAATGCCAAAGCGAAAAGCTAAATCATGTTCCAGCTAAAGTTACACCTACAGTGAACAAAGGTACATCTAAAACAGTGAAAAAAATAAAAAACATACACAGTTACACAGGCGAGAGCGAGGATTCTAGATAGTGACAGCAGTGAAAGTTCAGGCGATGTTGAAACCGAAACCGAAAGTGATAGAGACGCAAATTCTCCTGATTCAGACCCTGATCCGTTTTCATCTTCAGCATCAACCAGTGCGACTGACACGGCAGGTGTCTGGAGTCATAACCGGACCATTTCTGTGCATTCATGAAAACACTACCTGCTGGTCTGATTATCACCAGAAACTTGACTTTTGGAGCTAAAATGCATTTATTTATTTATTATTTACTTGAATGTATTCAAAGGCATTGACCATACTGATGCTCGTATGGTACTTCTAAATGAGTATAAGGACTTTTGCGAGCATTTTTTCGTAATTTCTCTAGTTAAGAATTGTGTTCTGAGTTTAGTAAAAACACTGAACTGCTTCAATTTCAAAGTAATATTACACAAATACATTATTATAAGTTGTTTCAAGGCCTAAAATGTTAAAATTAAAATGTTGATTTTGGCTCAGGAACTCAGGGTTGGCATGCTGTTTCTCTGTGGAATATAGGGTTATGGGACATAATACTGTGGGAACTTAGGGGTAAGAGGGTTAAATACTCACTGCAGTATTACACCATTTAATGTCAAGCCTGTAAAATCACACAAATCCACAAAATTTGTGTGTAAATCACACAAATATTAGCGTTTCTAAATTCCCTATTCTTCATCTCACCTGCCATAATATGTCCTCCAGTCACAGGCGATGGAGATGAGCTGTAGCAGGAGCTGCACACAGGACAGTTTGTGGAAGACCTCAGCAGGCTCCCAATACAGGCGTACAGGCCCATGCTCAATGAGGAATTCCACCATTTCAACCACCTGGTCACGAGTGTAGGAGCAAGGCTGAAAAACACATACACAGACACACACAGACACACACAGACACACACAGACACACACAGACACACACAGACACACACAGACACACACAGACACACACAGACAAATCTATAGTACACCATTATCTAAACACACTTTTAAAAACTTTTATTTTTATTTTTTATAAAGGTGGTAACAGTCTATAGCAAAGCAGACGTATTCATCCTTAACTGCAAAATAATATATTTGAAAATATGAACAGTATATGTTTGCAGGTATGCATGTAAATCAGGCAGTTTTCAGAAGGTGTTGCATGTTAGAATGTGCCTTGTGAAAAGACTGCTGGTGTAGAGTTGCCTGTACCTTGTAGTAAGGCTGGGGATGGATGAGTGCTCCTCCCTCTGTGCGCTGAAGACTCTGCTTTACTTGTTCCACTTTAATAGCCAGGTGGGCTTCAAAGTACCGGCGCAGAGCCATGCATGTGTGTTTGGCTGTCTGCCTGCTGGAGAAAATCTCATCATCGCTCAGCAGTGCCCCCTGATCCTCTGGATTCAAGATCTCCAGAGTACTTATCTGCATGCACAAAAAAAAAAAATTATATAACTTTCCATAAGATCCAGAACTAGGCATATGACAATTACCAGCTGCAAGAAAAATATCATTGTGTAAGCTTTCAAATACCATCATCACAATCAATGTGTTCCACCCAAGCAGTGATTTGAAAACACTTTAACAGCAGGGATGTGCTTAGGTTGTAGAGAACAATAAGACCATCACTGTACTTTAATCGATAATTAAAATAATCAACAACAAATTTCATTATGGATTAGTTGGGTCTGTGACATCACTCTGGATAATCCTAGTCAGAGACGTCACTTCACAATGGTGAAAAACACATTTCTATGAATAAAACCCATGAAAAACAGCGGAGATCACAGAGTGAGCTGCTGCGGGAAAAGTGCACGATCCAGGTTGTCCAAAACATGAGAATGTTTTTTATTAAGCACTTCAAACAAGCAAGTGTATTAACGCGGCTTGTCATGTCAGATACTGCAACAGATGTGCGTTTTGTTTAATGTGCTCCAGACATGTTTTCTTCAGTGCAGAAATTACCTTTTTACGTTTATATCCATATCTGTAAATGTTAGAAATTCATGCCAATATTTCCATTTTACATAAAGGCTTGTCCTAACAACAAGCAAGTCTCCATCAAACTTCACTGAATGAGCGCGAGTCCCCACATGCACATCAAACAGCACGCAACAGAAATAAATTGCAATGACTTATGTTGTTTGATGCTATTAGAAACAAAAGTAATTATGCTTTTTTTATGAGAGCAGTAACTGTAATGGGTTATAACATGTAATTGTATATAATTGTAAAAAGTGTCATTTATTCATAGAATAAAGTAACACGTTACTGGGTTCAAATGAGTGAATGTGTGTGTTACTGCAGAACATTCAACCTCTTACCAGTTAACGCTTAGTTTGTGCTTTTGTTTTTCTTTAAGCATTTTTAATATAGTGATTTAACTTCTGATTTAAAGCTTGTGGACAATCAGTTGTTTTTTTTTTTTTGTTTTCAAAATATAAAATGTTAATATTTTTTAAAATCCTTTGCACAATCTATAGCATACCCCACATAGATACATTTAATACCTTTTTCATAGCCTTCAATTTGCTCAATGTGTGAAGGACAACACTGGACAGAACATGAAATAAAGGCCCCCACAGAAAATAAAAATCTGCCTTTAATCCAAATAATCGATTAATCGACGAAACAATCAGCAGATTAATCGATAATTGTTAGTTGCTGCCCTACTGTTAACTACTCCCTACATTGGAAATTTGTTAGTACTACATATAACACTATTATTGACTGAACTAAACAACTTCATACACTATGTTATACTGGTTTACTAATCACTGACACTAGTCATGTTCCATCACAAGCTCACACATTAGGTAACTCAATATCCACACAATTATTGACAATTATCAAACTAAAGACAATAAAGCAACCTAGCTAACAAGAAATAGAACACGTGACTATAAAAATGTTTTCCCAAAATTTTACTCATTACGAAGTAATAAGTCTCGTGGTCTTTCGTGGTCACTAGGGTACACAGCATTCTCCACTACAATATTCTCCACTATATTTTCAGACAGTGGCACACTCTGAAAAAAGACAACTGTAAAAGTGAAAAGAGATATAGCTTTGGACAGTGTATGTTCCTGTTTAACCGCTTTCTGCATTTGTCTGGATACGTACCAGGTTGACAAGGCGTCTCAGGCCATCCTGGTTGTCGAAGAGCTCAAGTACAGCTCGGAACGTGAAGCAAATCGAAAAGAACATGGTGGCATGACAGCACCCGGAGGCATGTGAACACTCCAACAGCCACAGAGTGTAACTCACCACTTCCGCTAAGAGGGAGTGGGGTAGCATACACACCTGTAAGAGTAATTATGACTATAGCAAATGAAAATATTTTATGCAAAAATTACAACAACTGATTATGACAATGCCTTTTCCCCCCATGTAGGTAATGGATTTTGTATCATTTTAAAGGGATCGTTCACCAAAAAATGAAAATTGTGTCATCAATTACCCACCCTCATGTCATTCCAAACCCATAAGACTTTCGTTCATTCTTGGAACACAAACGAAAACATTCTTAATGAAATCTGGGAGACTTCTGTCCCTCCATTGACAGTCCAAGTAACCAAACTTTTCATGCTCCAAAAAGTTCATAAAGTCATTGTAAAAGCAATCCATGTGACTCCAGTGGTTTAATACCAATTTTATGAAGCAATACGAATGCTTTGTGTGTGCAAAAAAAACAAACAATAAAATTAAGACTTCATTGACGAAAATATCTTCACTTCCAGATGTTCTCACGATATAATGAGACCCAGAAGCACTGCACTGTTTACAGCAGAGGAAGAGGGACGCTGTACACAAACTGAGTGACATAGAACAATTTTTGTAACAAAGATGTCTTCACATTTCAACATGGGGGGCTTGGATTTTTTGTCCACTCTTGTGTCAACAGAACACGCATGTGTTGTGGGTCTCTTGTGAACGCACGTTGGAGATCTATGTAGAAGTGAAGATATTTTGTGAATAAACACTTAATTTTAGGGTTGTTGTTTTTTTTTTTGCATACAAAGCATTTGTATCACTTCATAAAATTGGATTTAAACCCCTGGAGTCACATGAATTACTTGAATGATGCCTTTATGAACTTTTTGGAGCTTGAAAGTTTTGGTTGCTAGACTATAAACAGAGCACAGAAATCTCCTAGGTTTCATTAAAAATATGTTTAATTTGTGTTCCGAAGATGAACGAAAGTCTTATGGGTTTGGAACAACATGAGGGTGAGTATTTGATAGTTCAAATAAAAATGGAATTTATCACTTTAAACATATGGAATTAATGTTTTTCCAAAAGCATTAATCAAAATATATATTTAATGATCAACTTGCAAAAAAATCTGGCTTAAAAGCTAAAAAGTGATGAAATAAAAACAAGAAAAAAAAAACCACAACAATACGAACAAGAATTAAAGTTAAACTTAAAGTTTCAAAAAGAAAAATAAGCAAGTTTTTCCTTTCTGTGCTTCTTACTATTGTCAATTTTTCCACAAGAAAGTTCATGGAAGAAAGTGTACAACTTGAATATCCATTTCTCAATAGGTGTTGGAGGTGACAAGGTCTAACTATATGGCACATCCACTTAATGAACTGCAGTATTTCACCCAACATGACAGAAGAAGCAAGACAGAGTGTTCAGGCAGCAAATCTTTCTATCTTGGAATTGTAGCAAGCTACCTATATAGTAAGTACTGTTAGCACAAATATGGCTATACATGTGTTTCACCCCTTCCAGCTGGTAAGCAATTAAAAACAATGACAGCCTTTATTGTCAAATAGTACACTACAGTGAAATTTTTGTCTCTGATTGGCAACACCACTTACCCTCTCCATAGCATCTTGGTTGTAGGCAAGGTAATAGAGACACAGAGACACTCCTGTGGCTGCCATGGATGGCCGCGGGATTTCCAAAAGCTTCTGCACTCCACCATGAGCCACGAATTCTGCTGCAAACTTCTTATGCAGCAGGAGAGAGGCCAGGTACTGTAACAGAAAAGAGGATTGCATACCAAGTACAATACAAAAGTTGAAAAGTTTTTTTAAAAAAAAAAAACATTCCCATAAATTCTAGACCAAAAAAATGCATAAAATATATCCCATCAATACAATAAATTTTGTTCATAACCAGTGTTGTGTGTCTGTGGATTCTAAGAGTTTTGTATATGATTAGGTGGAGAGAGTTACCTTGAGGGCCTCAAAGGTCAATTGCACATCATTGGTCTGTTTTAGATCCATGTAATGCATGAGGAGCTCTCGAGCACGAAGTTGCATGAACACAGCCAACAGCTGTGCAAAAAACATCACACTAGTATGAGAAGCATGAACAACATCTCCATTGTGTAAGTGAAGCACACAGCTGTCATGTCATGTTTTGGGGAAGGAAAAAAAAAAAAAAACATGGCAGAATGGTGCACTTCTAACAAAGTAAACCATCCCCCCTCCCCCCACTTTAAAATCTTATGAATGCCCGTGTGCATTTCACTTTCACTTACACATTAGCAGCAATTCTGGGGCAGTGAGTTCATTATTATTCTTAATGAAAAACAGAACAACAAATCCAAAATACTGTCAGATAGGCACTTTTACATTTCACTTTGAAACCACATCTTCCGCCATCGTCTTGTCGGTCAGCTCGCTTCACTCTTGTCACATGATAAATGAAATCGGACTCCTGCTGATCTGTGCTGTGACTCTGACTCATTCTGCTTATGCAGAAATGAGCGGACGCGTCCAGTTTTTAATTTTAGCGTCCATTCTCTAACTGAACTAAATTTACATTTATTCATTTAGCAGACACTTTTATCCAAAGTGACTTACAAATGAACAAATGAAGTAATAACTGATTTTTTTTATTACTATAAAAAAAGTAAAGTGACAGTTGGGGCAGTGCTGCGGTGGGCAAGTGATGTAATCGGTGTGCGGCCGAACACCGTGTAAGGCCAAGAACACTGACTATCGCAGCAAGCCTATAGGAATGTAATATATTGAATAATCTTTAAAAAAAAAAAAGTGTTAATAATTCATAAATAAACAATGATACACCACAATTAAATGTAATAAAACATTTCAGGACATGTATAGGACAAGTATTAATTTTAGGTAGCACCACTGTCCTTCATTGATTATTTTCTTATAACAGCATGCCCCATCAAGTTAATCCTTACTTACATTTAGGCTTGTATTCCATTATATTCATGTAACAATGGTTTTACAGCAATAGATTAGCTGACTATAGTGCTACAAGTTAAGGTAACATTAACTTACCTCACAAAAAAACATATGAAAAAACCCCAAAAACAACCTCACCTCCTGGTACTCCCCCAATGGTGTGAGGTACTGAAGAATAAGACGTTGCTCAATGCCTGCTGTAAGCGGGTACAAGTGGTAGCTGTTCCCAATCACCCACGGGCTCATCTCTGACCAGCTGCTATTAGACAACTCACTGAAGTTGCGCTCTGGCTCTGGCAATGAGAAGTTCAGCTTCTGTTTGGCCTTCCTACCATTCTCTTGCTCCATCCTTTTTCTGAAATCTCTTGCTCCTTCACCAGGGTTCTCCAACTCAGACTGGTGTGGCACAGCCAATTTCATCACACCTTTGACACCAGAGTGGACTCGACTGCTACTTTTCGTTAAACTGTGCTCAGGAGAGACCGCTCCATCCGATTCATGGCCGAAAGTGTTATTTTCCGAGTGAATACGTGAAGGGCTGGGCGAAAACTTGCCATCCACTGCTTCCTCATCCAGAGGAAGCAAGGGCTCCATGCTTTTGCGTAGACTGGGCCGCTTGAAGTCCTTCCTGCTTTCTGCATCTTTCTCCTGGATTTCTCTGAGCCTTTGTAGCATTAAAGGAACCTGGAGTAAAAGTAAATCAGGTAAACATTAATTAACTCGTTAATTATCTAAATTAGCTTCTCATAGAGTAATAATAATAATAACAACCTTTTACCATTGTGTTATTGTCATGATTGTCCACTCAATCATATATTCAGTGTATTAGAATAGCAGTATTAAGAACAGAGCAGCAGCTTAACAGAGCTATATTTCACACTAAAACACAATACTCAGTAACTATAGCTTCCAGACAGAAAATAGATAAAAGATCTCCAGGAAAGGAAACAGACAAATGGGGCATTTATGGATGGATGGGTAGAACAAATCCTAGAAGCATACAGTGGCACAAAAACAACAAAGAAAGATATCACCATAATTTGTAATTGTTGTCTTGCGCAACATTTACCATATCAGACTTTTTTTTTTTTTTTTTTTTTTTTTTACAGGGAAATATAGACATATTTCTAAATAGAACTCAGTAGACGAGATTTATGTATAACTACTAGGGATGTAAATCACAAGTTTCATGACGATACGATAAAATATTCATTCTTTTAGCCAGTGATTTGATATATGCTGATACCTCAATGACTGCCACGATGTGATTTTGATTCAATCGATTCAGGGGCCTGCAATTGATATTAAACGATGCACTATATTTCACACAATTACTAACATTTCACAACATTAATTCACAGATGCAACCAAAATTTACTACATATTTCAGTGCAAATAAGGACCTGTGACGAACTTAAACTTTGACGGACATCATGTCCAGGAAGTGGCAGAAATTATAGTGCCCTAAACAAAGGTCCATCTAGGGTCTGAGTGGGGCCCATTTTCAGCTGAGGAGTTTAATGCCCATGACTGGGCCAATTTTTGACAGTTCTTACAATCCTGTGTTTTTATTACTGACATGTTTCAACAAGAATATTAAGAAAAATAACAAATGACATACTAAGTATTGTTTTCAGCTACAAAAAGGCCAACTAACCTTAAGAAAAAAAAGTATTGGTTTGCATTCAGACAAATATGAAAATACTTCAGTAAGAAATATACTTTTTTGGCAGCTACCTCGTGCCATGGCAATTGACAACAATTTGTTTATAGCTCCATGTAGTGATGTAACGGTATGAAAATTTCATATCACGATTATCGTGACCAAAATTATCACAGTTATCAGTATTATCCCTGTGTTGTTAAAATGTGCTGAAAAATGTAGAAAAAGTACTAATATACAGACACTGTAGTCATTTAAACAGGTTTTATATTTGACTATAAAATGATGGACGGATGTTGTCATTAGGCTTGTTGCGATCATTATTTGAGTTAATAGAACATGGCAGAAGGCAGTGACAGCGCTCTGGAAAATTTCCAACCTTCCAAGAGGACCAAATCTGAAGTGTGGTTATATTTTGGATTTTATAAAAATGCTGAGAGAAACTTAAAAGATGGTAACCTTGTCTGCAGAGCTTACCAGAAGAAAGCTGCTGTGAAAGGGGGCATGGAGCTTCGTTGGTGCTTTTCCCTCTTTTCCCCCCTCGCTTTTAAATTGCTTATGGATGCTTGTGTAACCGTGTGCATTTCACTTTCACTTTTGAATGAGCGCCAATTTGGATGCGGCATTGGGCTTACCGGGAACCCCGATTAGCCACTCCGGCTATGGTCCATCATAAAAGTTATACATGCATTGATGTTTATCCATTACATCGATACATCAGATCATTGGTTATTTGATCGATACGTCAATCCATTTCGATGGATCGTTACACCCCCAATAATTGCATATTTACATTTGAATCAATATTTATCTGTAGACAGATAAGGCTTAAAACTTTATCACAGAATAAAGTAATATTCTTGAATGTTCTGTGCATTAAAGCTATGTAATAAAACTGCATATTAATTAACAAATGTATAATTTCTTTGCAATTGCAGATGTGTTGAGTGATGAAAAAGTGCCAGGCTGAAAGTGGCACAGACCAGAACGGAGTTCTCCTCACGGTAGTTGGCAGCAATATCCTGGTTCTCCATGGCTCCTCCAAGCAAACCTGTAGCATAGATTCTCAGGGGCTCCTCAGCCTCCCGGGCCCATTTAAACAGGCGCTCTACAATGCCCTCCTACAAAACACACACAAAAACGTACATTGTTAAAAGGACGTTGTGTATACCAGGGTCCCACTTAATACTTTGCTTAACAAGTCCAAACTAAAATAGATGTGTGGCAGGTTTACTAACCACGATCATTTAAAAATTGTTTAATTTGGTTCTTTCTAATGAACCTGAGAATCTGATGGGTACTGCCAGACTGAGTTGCCTGATGATTAACTGTTTGCTCCTGGTTTGCCTAGAAAGGGTAACTATAGCAAAACCATGATCAATCCGACAACAATTTCTAATGCTACATTCTCACACATACAGTAAATACAATAAAAAAATATATACATAGTGTATGCAATGTACATAGGAGACGCAGTTTAGTTTAATGTGAATTCTAAATTGGAGTCTGGAAATCAATGCTTAATCAAACATTTGGCTAGTTTTCTCATGCTGAATTTATTCTTAATTTAATAAAATCTAATATGAAGAGTTTTGACAGTCACTGTACTTGACTGTATATTTTTATACTTAAAGGGACAGGGCACATAACTTGATGCATAAAGGCCAAGATGCAGTGATAGTGACAGGTTCAATTTCAGGTCAGTCAATTTTGGGCCCTTAAACCTCAACCACTCACCCCTGCAATTGGATTGTCTACTGCTTTCAATAAAACAATGTCTTGTCTTGAAAAGCATAGTCCTCTTTACCTTCTCTTGAAAGACTACTGCAGTCTCCAGGCCTGGCATGATGTTCAGCAACAGTCGGCATGCTGCAGTGTTCAGTGGAACTTCTCTGCTTGTCATGACA
This sequence comes from Ictalurus punctatus, assembly GCF_001660625.3. Classification (NCBI taxonomy): domain Eukaryota; kingdom Metazoa; phylum Chordata; class Actinopteri; order Siluriformes; family Ictaluridae; genus Ictalurus; species Ictalurus punctatus. The sequence goes on along the minus strand of NC_030420.2, from coordinate 11,358,793 downwards.
TACGAGTTCACCAACTGTAATACACAACACCCATGTAATAATCACATAAATCTCTAATAATAAATCATGTCATAAACCTGCACTGTAGATTAGCGATCAAGCTCAATGTGTTCAGTTTAACAAATATCAATCCATTGCCAATAACAAACCAGTGGTAATGTCACTATGTCAGTAGTAATAATAAACATGTATAACAAACAAAAACAGACAGGATAACTAGCACAGTGTAACAATAAATACATCATCTAGGACCATGGTTCTCAAAGTGAGGTCTGTGAAGCATAGCCAGGGGGTCTGTGATTTGAAAATAAAAATTGTTCCAACCTACCTTTTTAACAAATGATATATTTTCAAACACTCTGGTAAAAATAATTCTATTTTGCCTTCTTTTCTAATACTAAATTATTTTAGCATTTATAAGTTACCATATCTAATACTAAATTGTTTCAGAAATGAAAGCTTTTTATTTTTTATTAAATTAAATCTAAGATAAATCAAGGCAACCTGAGTAAACACAAAACACAGTTATTAAATGGTAATGTTATTTATTGAAGCAAAAAAGCTATCAAGGACCAACTGGGGCTGTGTGAAAATGTATTTGCCCGCATATTTACTAAAACCCAAAATCTATGAAATTGCATTCATAATGGGGTTCAGCCGGACTAGAAGCAAACAAGCCTGATTACTGCAAACCCTGTTCAATCACTTTAACACTTAAATAGGGCTTTTACAACAGCATAAAGTTGGTTAAAAAGGTCTTACCCAGTAACCAAAACTGAAAGAAATTCCAGGAATGATGAGGAAGAAGGTGATTGAAATACATCAGTCTGGGAAGGGTTACAAAGCTATTTCAAAGGCTCTGTGACTCAAAAGAACCACAGTTAGAGCCATTATCTCCAAATGGAAGAACTCGGTACAGTAGTGAACCATCCCAGAAGTGGCCGACCTTCCAAAGTTCCTCCAAGAGCACAGCAACTACTCATCCAGGAAGTCACAAAAGAGCCAAGGACAACATCAAAGGAACTACAGGCTTCTCTTGCATCAATAAAGGTCACTGTTCATGACTCCACCATCAGAAAGACACTGGCCAAAAAGGGCATCCATGGAAGTGGTGAAGACCACTGCTAACCCAGAAGAACCTTAAGGCTTGTCTGAATTTTGCCAAAACACACCTTGATGATCCTCAAACCTTTTGGGAGAATGTTCTGTGGATTGAGGAGTCAAAAGTGGAACTGTTTGGAAGACTGGGATCCCATTTCATCTGGCATAAACCAAACACAGAATTCCACCAAAAAAATCATACCCATGGTCAAGCATGGTGGTGGCAGGATGATGGTGTGCAGATGCTTTGCTGCTTCAGGGCCTGGGCAACTTGCAATAATTGAGGGAAACATGGATTCTGCTTTCTACCAGAAAATTGTAAAGGAGAATGTCTGGTCTTCAGTCTGTAAGTTGAAACTCAAGCACAACTGGATTATGTAGCAACAATGATCCAAAGCATAGGACTAAGTCCTAGTCCTAGAAGTAACTTAAAAACTGATCTGATGTTATCAGAAGCGTTTGGTTGTCGTTATTGCTGCTAAAAGTGGCACCACCCGATTTTATGTTTAAGGAGGCAGTTCATATATTTCACATTGGTGATAGCTGTTGAATATTTTTTTTGCTTCAATAAAAAAATTAATTTAAAAAATATGTATTGTGCGTTTACTCAGGTTGCCTTTGTTTTATGTTGTATTTTGTCTGAAGATCTAAAACTATTCAGTATGAAAGAAAAAAAAACAAAAAAAAAAAACATATACACACATATACATACATACATATATATATATATATATATATATATATATATCTCACATATATATACACACATACACACACACAGTGTGTATATATATATATATATATATATATATATATATATATATATATATATATATATATATATAGAGAGAGAGAGAGAGAGAGAGAGAGAGAGAGATAGACACACACAATATAAAATGTGTTGTGTGACACATTTATACAATATGCTGAATATTTTATGTCCTGGCTACAAAAAGATTGAGAACCCCTGATCTAGAACCACGAGAAATTGCCATGTACGTCCTGTGGATGAAGCCATGCGTCTCTTACCGCATTCATAAAATCATCATTCTTAAATAGGATCTTCAACAGGTGTCCCAGCATGCACTCTGGGTTTGCCCGTCCTGACAGTTGAAAAACAAAACGTAATTACATGTGAAATCTTTTAGAGAACCCAGAATGCAACATTCAGAATGATGTGATATATAGTGGAAAAGGACCAGGAAGCAGAACTAAATAACAATAAGAGCAATATAAAACCTGGATATAAACCTGGATGGCGGTCATCAAAAGGATCAGGATCAGCCTTGTGGTACTCCTCAGTCTCCCTCTCAACAAGTTCTGATATCCTGAAAAATGGGGGGGGGGGGGGGGGGGGGGACATGGACTGCTGAGTCTCACACTGACATCAGAGAGCAACTGCCTACAGTGTACGTGAAAGTTCTCTCACTTGGTCAATATGTTGACCAGGTCCTGAGTGTTGCCTTGTTGTTCTCGCTCCCATTGCTCCAGCAGAGCTGTGAGCTCTGCTTTCGAGTCCACGCTGCCTTCGATGGCAGACGCCATCAGGTGGTCTGCAAGAGACAGAGAGACATGTTATATAGGCAACCAGAGCAGTTTGAATAAAAGTACAAAAAAATAAGAAAGCAGGGGGAATAAAATAACAGTATAGAAGCCTTAAAAGGGATACAAGTATTCTGGCAGGAAACCTCAACTGACTTGATGTAAAAATAAAGTGCGGCACTTTCCTACCAGAGTGGCTGTATGGGGGAATTTGTATTATCCGATAGCCACAAAAACATTCCAGATTCTGTCCAGGGAGGCCAAATAACCACAACTGATTAACAGGCTAATGCCTGATTTATACTTCTGTAAATCATGTATATTTTGGATAAGACTTTAGTTGGTGGAAATATATTTAGCAGTTCTGATACTAATGGGGGGGGTGTCTAATGTGTTCTCTCTTAGGTTGATTTTAGAGGATATAATGGATTTAAGTGGTTGAAATTACAAGAAAATATTTATTTTCTAGTCCATGATTTTCACCTAGATATAGGAATGATGAAAAGTTGTTGTATTGACATGTGTGTTTAAGGTGCGTATTGTCTTTTTCTACCCATGTGGAGAAGTTCGTTATCTTAACTGTATTTGTGAAGTCAGGGTTATGCCATATGGGAGTGTTCAGTTAGTTGGAGTGGTGAATTAATAGTTTTATAAAATTTCCACCAAGCTCTTAAAAATTGATGCAATTGTTGGACTATTGAAGCAGGGGTGGAATTTGATAGCTGTACTGATGAAGGGTTAGTCTGACATACTGATTTTATTGCATAGTGCCTGTTCTATATCTTTCCAAATGTCATTTATCTGACTGGGCTTTATCCATTTGATTAAACACTGGAGTTGGTTAGAGAGGTAAAATCGTTGAAACTTTGGTCTTTGTAAAGTGGTTAGTTTGATTCTTGGAGTAAAAAAATTTTTTCCAGTAAAATTTTGAGATACAGAAGTTGAGTGATTTGAACCAAGAAAGGGGAGACTGAACTGGGATCATTGAAAATAAGTAATTAATTTTGGGTAGTAAAGTCATTTTTATGGATGCTATTCTGCCAATGAGAGAGAGGGGGAGGTTTATCCACTGTTTGATATCATTTATGATGTTCAATAAAGGGTTAAAATTGGGTTTATGCAAATCTGACAGCTTGGTGGATATTTAGAAACCAAGATAAGTGATGTAATCAGGGCTTATGGGGATAGGTAGAGATTGTACTGTAGTTTCTGGGAGTTTCATGTTGAGAAAGAACATAGATGATTTGTTGCAGTTAATTGAGTAATTTGAAATTTGGGAATATTTTTTGATTTAGCAAATAGTTTCTTGTATCGATTCTATAGGGTTTTTGTAAGAAGAGTATGATATCAGCACTTTCCGACCAGGGTGGCTGTATGGGGGAATTTGTATTATCTGACAGCCAAAAAACATTCCAGATTCTCTCCAGGTAGGCCAACTAACCACAATTGAGTAACAGACTAATGCTTGATTTATACTTCTATAATCATGTATTTTTGCAAGCAAGCTTTTGTACACCTATGAGAAGGGTATAAATAAGACAGGTTTGACCTGCACTCCATAAGCAGGTTCTAATCCCTGCCATCCAATCTTGAACACCTAATTCTAATTTTCCTTACTTTTTTCCTTGTGACTGATCTGTTTTTTTGTTAATGTAAAATGTGAGATGACTACAAAATGTAATTTTTATGTCTCATTTGATAGAGTGGATCACCTCTATTAATAGGCACTGTTTCAAAAAGGATCAAATGTTTGGTTGTTCAAATATATCAAAGAAGCCAACAATTTCCATGGGGTGTACTTGTTTTTTTCACATGACTGTATTATTGCATTCCTTATCCAATATGTTAACATTCACTTTCATAAACACTTATCCTGCTCAGGGCTGCAGTGAATCTGTAGCATATGTACACCCTGGATGGGACAACAATCCAATGCAGAACAAAAACACACACACACACACACACACACACACACACACACACACACACACACACACACCAAGGGCAATTTATCTGTCATTTTTTGGGGAGTTGGGAGGAAACCGGAAACCCATGTGGACACAGGGATGAGATGCACAGAAACACCACACAGACAGTGAACTGAGCCTGCCAAGACAGTCGAACCTGGGACCCTGGAGCTATGAGGCAGCAATGCTACACCACCACAAACCCCATAAACAGGAATTGAAAAAGATTGAATAAATTATCACTTCTATATCATTTCCAGCCTAACAGAGTGACTTTTCAATTCTTACCAGACACAGTGTTTAGCTAGACAGTAGTTTTTGGTTAACAGGAAAACATCGTATTCAGCAGTCGGCAGACATTTGACTATAACAACAAGTTGTCCAAAACGCTCAAGCATTTCTGCCAGGGTAAACGTTAACAAATTATTTAAATGTGTGTTTATATATATATATATATATATATATATATATATATATATATATATATATATATATATATATATATATAAAAATTACAAACTAAATATAACATACATTTATACACATTCTTACCTAAACAAGAGTTAGCAAACTAGCAACACAGGATTTGAAGTGACTAACCTAACCACTTAAAACAATACCAAATTAGCTAAGGAGCCACATACATGTGCTTCGCCTTTAGAAGGAAACACCAACACTGGTATAGACACATGCCTGTCACTACAGCGAGTTAGCTAAATGCTAACAGTATGGAACGTATGTTAGCATGCGTTACCTCAAAGGTGTGCCACCCAGTCTCTATCCCGTTTCTCAGCACACTCCACGTCCGGAATAAGGACAAGACGAATACCTTGCAAATATATCTCTTGAAAATCCCCTTATTGCTTGCCTTTGGAACATTTAATTCCAATCTGCCGTGCGCATGAAGTTTATCATGGCAACCACAGTCTAAACGTCACGGTCCCGCGACCATGGTCTCTTTTTAATGACGTATGTGATGTTTTAAAATACGAACTATTGATTGGTCCAGATTTCCTCCAGCTTTCCTCCAGATACTGCGTCTTTGGGCACGTTCGTACGGGGGGTATTTTGTATTTACTTTGCTTTCATTAATAAATATGAAACCAGTTATTTGTGAATTATTACTGGGTAATTTGAAGTGGGTTGTGCACAATATTTTGTTAATGTATGCTGTTATCAAAAGGAAACGGAACTAACAGGTTGTAACGACGTTATCCTCCCGGAACAAATCGGACAGCGGACGAAGATCAGGCAGCGGTGGTGAAAATAAAATCTCAAACAGGTCTTTAGGTTTAACGATGTCTTATGTTTACTGAATTGTATGGGTTCTAAAACTTTTTTGTAGCCAGGCAAACATTTTTGTAGGTTTGCCTGGCTACAACCCCACAAAGAGGATTCATCAGAAACAATCTGGAGCACTAATCTCTCGGCTGATTTCTTTCCCTAGATCGTGCGTGCTTGCGTGTCTGTCTGTGTATTTTTCCCACACTGATTAGTGTTTGATCACGCTTTCTATTGTAATAACCACCAGAGTGCAGTGTAGAGTTAGTTTTATTTGTGTATCGCCGTTTGGCCTAGTGAAGGCGTACAGAGTAAATGTATGTTTGAGCTTTCTTGACTGCTTTAATAGTTATATTTTTCTACATTAAATTGTTAATAAAGTGATTTTTCTATAAAGTCCTGGTAGTGTGATGTACCCTCTGTTCTCCATAAATCAGGTTAAACCTCGTTAAAAATTGTATATAGATGGTTTATTACACTATTTATTGGAGCGTTTTATTCCTGAACAGTCCCACCCTTACAAAAAATAACTGCAGTAATGAAGTACAACTGTAGTTTTGCAATATAATGACGTATAACTGCAGTTAAGATATACTGCACTAGTACAGCAATACATTGTATTGCAGTTATGTTGTATTGTTCAACATGTAGCCAATGCTGTGGTTAAGTAAACAGCAGTGGACCACTACTATGCAACAGTAAAGTTGTGTACATCATAACAAATTCCTTGTATGAGTACACTTGGCCAATAAAAATGTTTTTTCTCTGATTCTGGGTTAATTGTCTGGTAAAATATTTGTAACATTATAGAATTATGTAACAACACAGTAAGAGAAACAAAGAGAAAACATTTTTTTCTTTGTAACACTTTATTACACAGTGTTACATGTATAACAAGAACACTAGAGTGGTGTGTGTGTGTGCAAGCAGGGAGCTTGCTTAAATGGCATAAGATGTTCCATTTGTTTTGAGAAACCCTTTACCATGCAAATAAACGTTCTTGATGGTAAATAGAACCTTTTAGACAAATAATGTAAGATGAGATAATGCTTAATGAATCCCCGGATGGAGTAATTAGGGTGTCACAGCAGCAGCCAAAAATATATATATATTTTAAAAAATGAAGAATTAGGGAAAAAAAAAGAGAAATGAACTATTCCCTGTGTTTTACTGAATACTACTCTTAAAAATGTCAATATGCCAATGCCTCAGTAAACTATATTGTTGCAGGCAAAGAGTCCATAATGCTATAGTGACAGTTGTAGCCCACTAGAAAATGTATACAAATAAATATTTAAAACCGAATTTAAAACAATATAGATTCATTAAAAATAAAGCAGAATGTAAACCAGTGTACTTTCAAATATGTTATTTGAGCCAGTTAAAATGTTTAATGTAGATAATTTCAACTAATTAACACCATTCTACATGTAGATCCCGCCTTGATTGACAGGTGACAGCGTGAGAGTTTTTTTTTTTACTGCGTAGACGGCACACACGGCCAAAGCGAGGAGAGAAAAGGAGACAAGAAAAATAGAAAAATCCTAAATTATAATTATATATTATAATTAACTGTTTGAAAGAGTGAAAACAAAGGTCAGAACAGTACTACTGCCAGTTGGAGTGCTGAGGAATATCCACTGTGAAACTTGGTCGGGTTTTTTGATTCCATGGGAAGAAGCTTTATACCAATTTTTCAACAGTTTGATGGCGAGCCACCCAACCAGAACCACTGTGTCTTGAAGGACGGTATTTTTATATTATTTTGTTTTTTCTGCAAAGGACTACAAATGAAAATACTGTAGAGGAGTGCCTTCATTCAGAGTAAAAGAAATTGCAGAGACATTGAAAAAGACATTTTAATCATGGATGTGATTTTATTTTATTTAAGTTTTGTTATATTCTGTGTATATATATATTTTATCTTAGGCTTAACTTAGAGGGTGCACCCTAGGGTATTATATATGTATTGTACATGTTTAATTTCACGCACTCTAAATTGTATATAAATCATTCTATATTTACTTTATCATTTGTGCTATCACTGTTATTGTTTCAATCCACTAACTCCTACATACCCTTTAGTCTTCTGAAATCTGGTCTACACATCCTCTATATAGTACATATTTAATACATGCTACACAGTCCATAACTTTAAGATAACAAATTATTTTAATTTAGCAAATGCATGTATCTAAGAAAAACATTTTATTTCTCAGATTAAAATTAATTTTATTTGTGATAATAATAAAAAAATCGTCACACAAGGTAAAATGCAGTTGTTACAAGAAATCTACACTTGCATGAGGTTCTAATACACAAAATATATTAATATTGTATTAATGATTCAACTGTAAACATTCTTTCCCGAAGTATTAATTTTATCCTCCTCACACATTACATTGAGATACTTTGTCACAATAATTCTGATTATTGGTTAATCCCGTTCATATGTATTTGGTAAGGGAAAACAAGCCCATCTGGTCTTTTTTGAATTTCTATACATTTGTTTGTTAATTTAGATGGAAGTATTGCCTTGTAGCCTGAACAGAATGTGACATTATGTATGTGAGAATCCATGTTAACATATTCAGTTCACTTTTTGAGAAAGGCTTGGATTTGATATGTCAATCTTACCAGTAAAACTGGTTGAACAGCGGTGGACAGTGTTTGAATAACAATGATGCATTACATTTTTTTAAACTTTTTACCCAATGGTTACCAAGGAATTACAAATGGAATATTTTGAGTCATACAAGTGTAATAGAGTGCCCCATCACAAACAAACCTCTGAAAGTATGTGGTTTGATTTTGTTCGGTAAGAATTCCAGAATTCTGTAGTAAGATTTGATGGGTCAGTGGTAACTCTTTCATCTGATCATGAAAATTGCAGCTATTGACTTGTGACATGTTTTTGCATAAGGAGTAACCCTGAAGTGGTGATGAAACATGTGCGCAAGGGAGTCTTCTGAGATGTAAACTTTCAGCAATACTTGTAGCTCCTTCAGTCTTGTTAGATTTTGCGCTATTTGCAATGTTACATGATGTGTTCCTTTGAATGCTGACCTCCAGGAGAAAGGGCCATGTCTCCTGACACTCTCAGCTAAGTGAGTAAGGAGATGAATATTGAAAGAAACTTCTTGCTTTCCATACAGAGACTCAGCTAGAATTACAAACTCACAAAGAGCCATATGAGCATTGTCAATGTTCACAAGTGAAATATGGGAACTAGTTAACAGATAAATGGCAGACTAGTAGCATCCAGTGGTGAAAATAGTGAGTGGGGATTAAACCCATGAGTACAAATGGAGAGATTAGAAGAAATGTTCTCCACTCATTTCCTTTCCATTTTAGCCGTACAGATCATGATAGGTGGTTGCACTGATTTTAAACGTTTGTTTCTCTTTTATGACACTTGGGCTTTTGACATTTACCGCTAGCACTTAGTTGTCAAACCACAAGCTTGTTATTTGGCGTACTACTCCAAGAAGAACATTGTGTAAATAGTCTGGAACAAACTTTCTGCCATGTCAAAACACTGTAATGTTGTCAAAAACTTGGCCCTTTAACACCATTGACAGGTTTATTTACAGAGGCCATTTCAGCATCATGGATCATGCCCTCATGTGTTCTACGACTGGGTATAGGTACTGAGAGTGGGTAGATCGTGGTAAACCCCTCACTCTTCCAATCTCTCTCCAGAATGAGTACAGAAATTACAGTCATATGCCCCATTTAATTGCTTGACATTTTGCACAGGGGCCCTTGCAACAGAGACAACTGTGCATAGAATGGTAGCAACTTTGGAACATTCATATGTTTTTGTTACAGTGTTGTACCATTCAACACCTGCAGACTCTAAAGATCTGCACTCCTCGATAAATGGTTTCAAAAAGCTTTAAATTTTGGGTTTGGTTTGCCAAAACCAGAGAGCAGGTACCAACACAATTAGTGCCTGCTCATTTATGGCATGGCAGTGAAAGGCAGTAGAAGAAGAGGGGGGGCGAGCCTTCACAACACTCAAAAAAAAGGGATAGTGAGAAGAACTTTGCAGATGAGACAGAGGACTTCTCTCCTCCTGAATCCCCAGGGCTAAATGGAGACACAAGAGATAGCAGTGCAGGGCCTCTGCCCTATCTATTTAAACCATTAGCCCCTGGTGTGACTATGGAGCAAAACATAAAATAAAACCGGAGGCAGCGCCTGCTCGGAGGTAGTGCTGGAATGCTAGTTAGCTAATAGGCTTGAGCTTTTATATTATACACAGTATCTCACAAAAGTGAGTATACCCCTCCCATTTTTGTAAATATTTGATTATATCTTTTAATGTGACAGCACTGAAGAAATGACATTTTGCTACAATGTAAAGTAGTGAACTGAACACACAGCCATTAATGTCTAAACCGCTGGCAACAAAAATGAGTACCCCCCTAAGTGAAAATGTCCAAATTGGGCCCAAAGTGTCAATATTTTGCATAGCCACCAGTATTTTCCAGCACTGCCTTAACCCTCTTGGGCATGGAGTTCACCAGAGCTTCACAGGTTGCCACTGGAGTCCTCTCCACTGATGACATCATGGAGCTGGTGGATGTTAGAGACCTTGTGCTCCTCCATCTTCTGTTTGAGGATGCCGCACAGATGCTCAATAGGGTTTAGTCCATCACCTTCATCCTCAGCTTCTTTGGCAAGACAGTGGTCATCTTGGAGGTGTGTTTGGGGTCGTCATCATGCTGGAATACTGCCCTGCAGCCCAGTCTATATAGGGAGGGGATCATGCTCTGCTTCAGTATATCACAGTACATGTTGCCATTCATGGTTCCCTCAATGAACTGTAGCTCCCCAGTGCCGGCAGCACTCATGCAGCCCAAGACCATGACACTCCCACCACCATGCTTGACTGTAGACAAGACACACTTCTCTTTGTACTCCTCACCTGGTTGCCACCACACACGCTTGACACCATCTGAACCAAATAAGTTTATCTTGGTCTCATAAGACCACAGGACATGGTTCCAGTAATCCATGTCCTTAGTCTGCTTGTCTTCAGCAAACTGTTTGCAGGCTTTCTTGTGCATCATCTTTAGAAGAGGCTTCCTTCTGGGACGACAGCCATGCAGGGACGACCCCCCCACCCCTTCAACCTCTGCAGCAATGCTGGCAGCACTCCTAGGTCTATTTCCCAAAGACAACCTCTGGATATGATGCTGAGCATGTGCACTCAACTTCTTTGGTCGACCATGGCGAGGGCTGTTCTGAGTGGAACCTGTCCTGTTAAACTACTGTATGGTCTTGGCCACCGTGCTGCAGCTCAGTGTCAGGGTCTTGGCAGTCTTCTTAAAGCCTAGGCCATCTTTATGTAGAGTAACAATTCTTTTTTTCAGATCCTCAGAGAGTTCTTTGCCATGTGGTGCCATGTTGAACTTCCAGTGACCAGTATGAGGGAGTGTGAGAGCGATGACACCAAATTTAACACACCTGCTCCCCATTCACACCTGAGACTTTGTAACACTAACAAGTCACATGACACTGGGGAGGAAAAATGGCTAATTGGGCCCAATTTGGACATTTTCACTTAGGGGTGTACTCAATTTTGTTGTCAGCGGTTTAGACATTAATGGCTGTGTGTTGAGTTATTTTGAGGGGACAGCAAATTTACACTGTTACCCAAGCTGTACACTCACTACTTTACATTGTAGCAAAGTGTCATTTCTTCAGTATTGTCACATGAAAAGATATAATCAAATATTTACCACAATGTGAGGGGTGTACTCATTTTTGTGAGACACTGTACATGATATTATATTATATATTGTATGTACAGTTTTTATAATCTATTTTATTATATTGTTTTCCTCGAGCCGGAGGCAGCATGGATGGGAGGAGTGTCTGAATGGTAGCTAGCTAATAGGCTCGAGCTTTTCACTAATAAAAAGGCAAAGGATTTTCCCTTCAATGCGGACTCTCGTTGTATAGTTTTGCACACGACGGCCTGCGGAGCTTTAAGCGGTTTAATTACCTCAAAAGGCAAGTAAAATGGTCATGGTTAAAATTAGACACATACCTCATTTGAAGGGATAGAAAAGTCCTCGGAACTGAGTACCGCATCGTTGTGTAGCCGCAAACTGCTTTCATGAGCAAGTCTGAAGTCCACCTTTCTCTAATTATCATAGCGCTCCCGAGAAAACACACTTGAACTCTTACACCACTGAAACAAACACCTCTGACCCATTTGAACGCCTCTCTCATCTAATACATCTGTAGGAAAGCACCACATGCTGTCATGAATAATTAAGAGACATGTATGTAAAAACTCCTTTTTACATAATTTGTATTTACGCTTTGAATAGCGTGTAAAGTTACTTTGGCTAGCTGGTGATTAACACTCTAGAGTCTGAAGCCTTTCAGACACTTTTGAGGTAGCTTGACATGCCTTTACATTTTAATATATTTCACCTTTGTAAAAAATATTACTCAAAAAATGCTACATATGCTTATATTTACTACAAACTCACCAACAGTAATTTGAGAGCAATGTCATGAATATAGGTTTTGTTTAAACCAACTGTAAATTTACACTTTTCAAAAACCTATTTTCAGAGGTGTTGGGGATACTGTGATAAATACATTATAAACATTTTGAGAGAACTTTTGAGCTCTGAACCTTGTAAATGTAGTTGGGGGGGGGGGGGTATATAGCGCTATATATATATATATATATATATATATATATATATATATATATATATATATATATATATATATCTATATATATATATATATAGCGCTATATATATATATAGCTATATATATAGCTATATATATATATATATATATATATATATATATATATATATATATATATATATATATATATATCGCTATATATATTTTATATATATATATAATATTATAATAGCAGATCAGTCATTTTGCGCTTCATGCACACACCCTCATGGAAAACACACCAAGAAATGCATATGATGCAGCTTTCAAGTTAAAGGCGATCGATCTGGCTGTCGAAGAAGAAACTAGAGCTGCTGCACGTAAGCTTGGCATCAATGAATCGATGGTGAAACGTTGGAGACGGCAGTGTGAAGAACTGAATCAATGCAAAAAGACGACAGAAGCTTTCAGAGGTAAGAAAAGCAGATGGCCCGAACTTGAAAATGTTCTTGAAGACTGGGTGTACACACAGAGAGCAGACGGCCAAGGTGTTTCCACTGTGCAGATCTGACTGAAAGCCAAAACAATCGCCAATGAAAAGAAGATTGAAGATTTTAGAGGTGGACCATCGTGGTGTCTCAGATTTATGAGACGAAAAGGCCTGTCCATCAGGGCATGGACGACTCTGTGTCAGCAACTCCCTCCCAACTACAAGGAAAAAGTTATAAACTTCCGCAAATTCACTCAAACAAGGATAGCCAAGAATTCCATCGGACCAGACGATATCATAAATATGGATGAAGTACCTTTGATGTTTGACCTGCCTCTTACTAGGACTGTTAACAAAAAAGGTGAATTGTCCGTCAAGCTGAAAACAACTGGCCATGAGAGAACGCATTTCACTTGTGTTCTGAGCTGCACAGCATCTGGACAAAAGGTTTCACCAATGGTGATTTTTAAAAAAAGCCTAATGAAGGAATGGCTGACAGAGTGCTACGGCAAGTGACTGGGGGGATTTTTTCACAGGAAAAAAAGCATTGCTCGTTTTGGACAGCATGAGGGCCCATATAACAGATTCTGTGAAAGCAGCCATCAGGAGGACAAACTCAATTCCAGCTGTGATTCCTGGGGGCACAACGAAGTATTTGCAGCCACTCGACATCAGTGTGAATCGCGCATTTAAAGTGGCACTCCGAGTTGACTGGGAGGCTTGGATAACTAGCGGCGAGAAATCATTTACCAAAACTGGCCGTATGAGAAGAGCAACTTTTGCTCAAGTCTGCCAGTGGATCCTAACAGTGTGGAGCAGTGTCAAAAAATCTATCACCAATGGATTTCGAAAGGCTGGACTGCTGCGTGATGAAGAGGACAGCACGAGCTCAAGGGCCAATTTGCCTCGAGACATGAGTGACATTGAGAGCGACAACGAAAGAGAGACTGAGGAAGTGTGTGACGAAGTACCGGTAATTCTGGGGCTGTTCAATTCTGACACTGAAGAAGATGACTTTAGTGGCTTTAGTGTGCAGGAGGAAGATGAAGATAGCGATCAATGACTTTTCCTGGTAGGCGACTGTATTTTTAAATTTTTTTTAACCAGCCGTGTTACAGGCACTGTTCGGAAAAAAGTATTTACGGTACGTATTTTATTAAAAGTTAAAAAAACATCTTTCTGTGCAAATATCTCATGTTACAACGTGGACATCTGCGGCTTATAGACAAGTACGGCCTATATATGTACAATTTTTTTTTTCGTTTTAAAGTTAGTGGGTGCGGCTTATATTCAGGTGCGCTCAATAGTCTGAAAATTACGGTATGTATGTATATACATACAGTGGGGAAAATAAGCATTGTATGCTTCAACATTTTCTTTAGTAAATATATTTCCAATGAGGCTATTCACATGAAATTTTCACCAGACATCCAGAAATATAAAGAATTCACAACATTAAAGTCCATGAATAAAGTTTTGTGTAATAAAGTGGAATGACACACAAAAAACACATTGAACACTCTAACTGAAATTTATTTAATACTTAGGGGAGAAGCCTTTGTTTGTAATGACCGCTTCAAGACGCTTCCTGTATGAAGAGATTAATCGGCTGCAATATTCAGGTGTGATTTTGGCCCATTCTTCTAAATATATTGTCTTTAAATCTTGTTCAATTGGATTCAAGTCAGGTGATTAACTGGGCCATTCTAATGCCTTGATTTTTTTTTCTCTGAAACCAATTGAGAGTTTCCTTTGCTGTTTGCTTTAGATAGTTATCCTGCTGGAAGGTCCACCCATGTCTCATCTTCATCATCCTAGTGGATGGCAACAAATTCTTCTCAAGAATCTCCCGGTAGAGGGCTCCATTCATCGTTCCTTCAATTATATAAAGTCGGCCAGTACCATGTGATGAAAAACAGCCCCATACCATGATGCTTCTACCTCCAAACTTCACTGTTGGTATAACGTTTTAAGGTTGAGGTGCAGTGCCATTTCTTCTGCAAGCATAGTGTGTAGTATGACAGCCAAAAAGTTTCATTTTTTCTCCTGTCTGACCAGACTACACTCTCCCAGTATTTTATAGGCCTGTCCAAATGAGTTGTAGCAAAGTTTAAATGAGCTTCAACATGTCTTTTCTTTAGTAATGGAGCCTTGCGGGGTGAGTGTGAGCAGTGGAGTGCATTGCCTATTGATTTTCTGTGACAATGGAACCCGCTGCCTCCAAGTGTTTCTGGAACTCTTTCCGAGTGGTCCTTGGCTCTTGGGCTCCTCTTCTGACTATTTTATATATATATATATATATATATATATATATATATATATATATATATATATATATATATATATATATATATATATATATATATATACAGTGAGGGAAAAAAGTATTTGATCCCCTGCTGATTTTGTACGTTTACTCACTGACAAAGAAATGATCAGTCTATAATTTTAATGGTAGATTTATTTGAACAGTGAGAGACAGAATAACAACAAAAAAATCCAGAAAAACGCACGTCAAAAATGTTATAAATTGATTTGCATTTTAATGAGGGAAATAAGTATTTGACCCCTCTGCAAAACATGACTTAGTACTTGGTTTAAAAACCCTTGTTGGCAATCACAGAGGTCAGACGTTTCTTGTAGTTGGCCACCAGGTTTGCACACATCTCAGGAGGGATTTTGTCCCACTCCTCTTTGCAGATCTTCTCCAAATCATTAAGGTTTCCAGACTGACGTTTGGCAACTCGAACCTTCAGCTCTCTCCACAGATTTTCTATGGGATTTAGGTCTGGAGACTGGCTAGGCCACTCCAGGACCTTAATGTGCTTCTTCTTGAGCCACTCCTTTGTTGCCTTGGCCGTGTGTTTTGGGTCATTGTCATGCTGGAATATCCATCCACGACCCATTTTCAATGCCCTGTCTGAGGGAAGGAGGTTTTCACCCAAGATTTGACGGTACATGGCCCCGTCCATCGTCCCTTTGATGCGGTGAAGTTGTCCTGTCCCCTTAGCAGAAAAAAAACCCCAAAGCATAATGTTTCCACCTCCATGTTTGACGGTGAGGATGGTGTTCCAGGGGTCATAGGCAGCATTCCTCCTCCTCCAAAGACGGCGAGTTGAGTTGATGCCAAAGAGCTCCATTTTGGTCTCATCTGACCTCAACACTTTCACCCAGTTGTCCTCTGAATCATTCAGATGTTCATTGGCAAACTTCAGACAGGCATGTATATGTGCTTTCTTGAGCAGCGGACCTTGCGCGCGCTGCAGGATTTCAGTCCTTCACGGCGTAGTGTGTTACCAATTGTTTTCTTGGTGACTATGGTCCCAGCTGCCTTGAGATCATTGACAAGATCCTCCCGTGTAGTTCTGGGCTGATTCCTCACTGTTCTCATGATCAATGCAACTCCACGAGGTGAGATCTTGCATGGAGCCCCAGGCCGAGGGAGATTGACAGTTCTTTTGTGCTTCTTCCATTTGCGAATAATCGCACCAACTGTTGTCCCCTTCTCACCAAGCTGCTTGGCAATGGTCTTGTAGCCCATTCCAGACTTGTGTAGGTCTACAATCTTGTCCCTGACATCCTTGGAGAGCTCTTTGGTCTTGGCCATGGTGGAGAGTTTGGAATCTGATTGATTGATTGCTTCTGTGGACAGGTGTCTTTTATACAGGTAACAAACTGATATTAGGAGCACTCCCTTTAAGAGTGTGCTCCTAATCTCACCTCGTTACCTGTATAAAAGACACCTGGGAGCCAGAAATCTTTCTGATTGAGAGGGGGTCAAATACTTTTTTCCCTCATTAAAATGCAAATTAATTTATAACATTTTTGACATGTGCTTTTCTGGATGTTTTTGTTGTTATTCTGTCTCTCACTCTTCAAATACAACTACCATTAAAATTATAGACTGATCATTTCTTTGTCAGTGGGCAAACGTACAAAATCAGCAGGGGATCAAATACTTTTTTCCCTCACTGTGTATATATATATATATACACACATATGTATATATACATACACACACACACACACACACACACACACACACACACACACACACACACGTACGTACACGTATGCGTGTGTATGCTCCAAACTATTTTTGGATCAACAAGTGTGTTGAGGCATTTGCATTTACATTTCCAGTTTATCCATTTCAGATGATTCTTAATGTTCTTTTTTTTGTCTTCAAAATGCATATTTCTATATAATTTCCAGTGAACACATAACCACCATAAACATGTGAAGAGTAAATTAGATGTAATCTGCTATAGGAATTTTGTACAACCCATTCAATAGAGTGTCCCTCACAGCCTCATTTTCATTCAGAAAAGCATCAATATAGCATCTACCATGACTAAGGTCTATGAGGTGAGAGGCGCCTGCAGTTCCTTGATGGTGTACTTGTCTCCTTTGTGAAATTAATTGAAATTTATTTGTATAGCGCCTTTCAAAATACACATAGTTTCAAAGCAGCTTTACACAAATGTCACAAAGTGTCTATAAAAATATCTATAATATATTAATGCTTTACAATGAGATTCAGGGGTGGGCGATATGCCAATATATTTTGATATGTGATAGAATGGTTCAGATCTTGCTGGAAGGTGTTTATTAATTTATTTAAGTAGCACATTTAATAGACATGACTAGATGATTTTAATGACATCGAGGAGTGACAGAGAGTTGGATGTGTATGGAAATACAGAACAGGACGTGTTGATGTTAAAGGGGTTATTAATGCAATGAACGAGAAAGAGAAATAAATTTGGTCTCGTGTTGTCTTATTGAAGACAGCCACATGATTTCTGTGAGCCTGTGCTATGTGATGAATATTTGCATTGTCACAATTTAATGTAACTAAGAAATAAAAATATTGTAATATTCTAGTAGGGTCCTGGATAAGTCTTCGCTGTGTGGAAAAGTCGGCAACTTCTGGCAAGCATGACTGTGTAGGTTTAGGGATTTAGTACTTTAGGAGGCAAATACTTTTTCTCAAAGGCCTAGGCTGCTTTTCCCAAAAGCATTGTAAGCCTAAGCAGATCATAGGTACCTATGGTGTCTATGATCAACTTAGCCTCATACTGTTTTTGGGAAAAGCAGCCCAAATTGGTATTGGATAACTGTTATGCTTTAATAAATAACATTATCATCTAAAAACCGTATCTTGGTTTTACTCTTGCCTTTGTTTTATGTTAATTATTTTTGGAATATCTGAAAATATATTTAGTATAAGATAAATACAAAAATAGAAGAAAAAATCTGGATACCCCGACAGTGCTGTATGCAAGCATTTATGTTCAATATCGTGATTATCATCATGCAGACAAATTATTCAGGAATATTTTCTTTTTTGTGTGATGCTACTTTCAGGAAAAGGTGCAGGTAGCTGGAAAAAAAAGCCCCAAAACATTATTCAACAAAAGATAATGGCAGCAGTGAAGGAAAGCTGCTCTTAAATTATGGTGAGCAGTTATCTACATTATTTATTTTGTCTTTCATTATAGTAGTTTAGAATACATAATAATTGATATTGTACTTCAGGAACCAAAATCTGTGGGAGAGCTGGAGAAAACAAGCGTACCAAGTCCTCTATCTCCTCAGCCACTTCAGAGTTCAAAAATGGCAGAGGAGATCGAGGAGTTAAGAATGAAATAAGAGAGCTAAAGGAAGATTTAAAATATGAACAACTCTTTTTAATAAAAGTGGAGACAGAACTAAGGGAGTAGAAAGGTATAAAATGTATTTAAACCACAGCAATTGTTCTCAATTCTCAACAACAGTTCTCAATGATGTATTGATTAATTATTATCACAAAATGACTCAACATCTCACCCGTCATTGCCAGGGACAATGGTCTCTTTGACAGCTCTTGTATTTTATTTAAGATACACAATATCTCCTGCATTCATGGTATTTAAACATAATGATGTATAGCTCTGCTTTTTGGGGAAATAAAGATGATGTGCAGTTCAAAACAAAAGCCTGACACACTGCAGACCTCATCATCATCTCAGGACAAAATTAAGAACCATGCACTGCTAAAGTAAGTGAACAGTATGTGATCTGGTGAACAGAAAAACATAAGAAATTGACAGTGCACATACATTATACACAGTGAGCCAATAAATCTAATTTTAATCACATACTTACATACACATTATAAAAGCTTCGAGATCTTTCTATTTTCTCTCACTGGGGTGCAACTTTTCTCTATCAGAGGCAATAAGGTTTAATTATACAAGCCTTTTTTCTTATTATACAATGGTCAGTCTGAATACTGGATTCTGTTTGGCTGGAAAGGGTGCATTAAAACAGTTTATTGAACAGATAGTTCCAGTCAATTTGATCAACTTTCCAAATCACTGTGCTTGTGTGTGCACACACACATACAGACAGATGCACACACAGTGAGGTTTTGCAAACATTATCAGTATCAGGCAAGAGTCATTTCAAGGAGAAACAGAAGCTAGAACAACAAAAAACAAGAAGGTCTCAAAATTATGGTTGGGTCTGTAATTATGCAATTTATTCTAAGAAGCAATTCTGAGCCTGCTTGATCCTCACAGACATTTTGTTTTACGTAATTAGCCTACAATGTGTTACTGTGGTGGTCAAACTTTCACAATAATTACTGTTCTACTGTTGTTTAAATCTGCTGTTCCCTCTTAGGTCATCAATTTGTGAGAGGGGTGAGAATCAAGAGAAATCAGTTTTAAAGGATCAACACCCAAGATTTTAAAAAACTTACAAGCAAGCTTCTCCTTGTTACATTTGGGTGAGAAACTCTTGCTACCCACACTCTAAATGGGAGTAAGGCACCCAATGCAGAGAACACCAAGGAGGCACTTAAAGCTCACAAAGTGTCCGTCTTAATAGTTAACTTTTCATGTATTTCTACAGACTAGCTCTGCTGTGGAAAAAGTATTTAGCCATTTCCTCCATTCCTTAATTATTTATTATGTCATATAGTTTGTGTGGTTAGGGGAAGAGGCATATTTAAGCCCAACCTATTTTTATTTTCTTATAGATATGTTGTGGTGTTTTGTCATCAAATTAAATAATCAAATGACTTATTAAATTGCAAATATGAAAAGGTTTGGAGTGGAATTATAAAGTACATTTGTACCATTTAATCTCACTGTGTGTATACACACAAAATCACACACACCAAAAGAATAAATGTCCCTTTTTCAGGAGAGTGTATTTTAAAGATAATTTTGTAAAATCCAAATAAGCTTTACAGATCTTTATTGGGAAGGGTTTAAGCAATGTTTTTCATGCTTGTTCAATGAACCATTAACAATTATTGCACCTGCACCTGTGGCACAGTCCTTAAGACACACACAGTTTACAGGTGGTAGGCAATTAAGGTCACAGTTAAAATGACAGTTACAATAACTTAGGACACTAAACAGACCTTTCTACTGACTGAAAAACACCATAAGAAAGAAGCCTAATATGCCTGCTCACCTAAGTGAACATGCCATAAGCCTGCTGCAGGGAGGCATGAGTACTTCAGATGTGGCCAGAGCAATAAACTGCAATGTCTGTAATGTAAGACACCTAAGACAGTGCTACAGGGACACATTAAGGTCAGCTGATTGTTCTTGCAGTGTAAAATTACATGTAGCCATGTGTCCCCCCAGACGTGATCAAGAACTTGCAAATGCCTTGGTGGAAGAGTGGGGTAACATCTCACAGCAAGAACTGACAAATCTAGTGCAGTCCATGAAGATGAGATGCACTGTAAGTACTTAAAGCAGCTGGTGGCCACCACATACTGACTAATACTTTTTATAACCCCCTCCCCCCTTTGTTCAGGACTCATTATTCCACTTCTGTTCATCAAATGTCTGTGAAACTTGTTCAGTTTATGTCTCATTTGTTGAATGTTTTTATGTTAATACAAATATTTGTACTACACATGTTAAGAAAATTGCTGGAAATAAAAGCAATTAAATGTGAGCGGATGAGTAATTACACACACACAATATATATATATATATATATATATATATATATATATATATATATATATATATATATATATAAATAATACACACAATATATATATTATTTATATATATATATAATATAATATATACATATATATTATATACACACATATAATTTTTTATATATATATATATATATATATATATATATATATATATATATATATATATATATATATATATATATATACACACACACACACACACACACACACACACAAATATACACACATTACATAATAGCCTGACCACAGACTGTTAACAACGGGATATAAATAAAACATAATAATTGCTATAGAATTACTGTCAACTCAAACAACTGAAGCTTTATGAGAAGGGAAATTCATCTAGTTGTTTGAGTTAACAGTAATTCTATAGCACTTATGTTCTATTTATATCCCGTTATTAATAGTCTATAGTTAGGCTTTTATATAATATAATGAACTTCATACATGTTTCTTCATTTGAAGCAAACTTCAAAAACAAGATAAAAAAATACATATGTGCTGTTCTCTATTAATAAAGTACAAGCTAGTACTGTTTTGCACAAGTACACAGTCATGTATTACCATTCTTAAAGCATTATATATATTTTTTTATTTACAATCCTAAAAAGAAAACTACATAGAGAAATTTGAACAACCAGTTTCAGTTTTATGTCAGTGGAGTGCTTTCATTAGGTTATACATCAAACCAGAAGGTGTTTTTCCTTATTAAACAAATATCTTCCCCTACACTAAACTTATTCTAGAATTAAAATACCTCAAGTCAGGAGTAATAAGCAAAGAAAGTGGAATACTGGGCCATTCGAAAAACTTAATTTAAGCTAAGCTGATCATAACAAACCTTGGATCAATGGCCAGTAAGCTTCACATGCTTCAGTCAAGTTGCAAATATGTTTTCACTTACAGACAGACACACACACGCACTTCTTCAATCATTTGACTGTGAGAACACAAACCCCTCATACAAAAACTTATAAAATAAAAATACAATGAATAAATATGTATCAATATAATAAATTAATTTGATATATTTTTGAACAAGGAATAGAAAGGTATAGAACATGTAAAGTGTAACAATTAGCACAAATGAAAAGAATGACCACATAATAAGATACAATTTCCTGAACCACTGTCTAATTAGATTAAAACTGTGAATGTTTATGCCAAAATGGCCAAAAGGGAAACAGTGTGGGAAACAAGTGAGCAGGACCATGATGTTTGTAAACACAACAGGAAATGCCACATACAAATATTAAAATGAGGTAAGATGGTGTTAGCATTACACATCATACTGTACCACTTTTGTAGTATTCTTATTTGGTGTAAAATGTTATGCCAGTAAATTTGACTAGATCAAATCTCTTCATATTTTTGGAAATGGAAACAACAGTTACCAATCATATCTTTTCCATTTCCCCAGGTAATAAAAGATGTGATGAAATCTGGCGGATCTGATTAACTGAAAATATTTTGGCAGAGGGAAACCAAATTTTGGTACTTTAAACAAAACAATTGATTTTCTTTGATAATTTTTGCACATTAGTGCATCATTACAGAAAAAAGACAACAAATGGTTGAGCAGACAGGCAGTGCAAAATGTATTTTAAAAAATGAACAAACTCATGTCCCACATGTGTGTAGCCTAGGCAATGGTTTCATGTTTAAACTTAAGCAGGACTACAGGCTGAAATTTGGAGAACACATGCTCCTGAACCATTTGCCCCCACCACTACATTCAGTGAGCCAGCAGAACAAGGCATCAGAGTTTAAGCATACACATGTTCATTCATGTGAGCTCAGTGTCATGCGATTTTAATACAACCCATTTAGGAAATAGCTCCTCCCCATATGCAGCAAGAGCTCACCTGCTTGTGACCAGTCTTAAAAATGTTTAAAATGTTCACAAAATCAGTTGACATCACTGGACATGTTTTACAAAGAGAGTGTGTTAGTATGTCATGTAGTCAATGAATGTGGCCTTCGGTCTAATGTCCATCTCTAAAGCCTGTGCAAGATGCAACAAGGCCTGTGCAAGATTCCTCAAGGCCAATGGTGGAAAAAGTATATATATATATATATATATATATAAGTATATATATATATATATATATATGGAGAAATTATATTTTGATGAAAATATAGGTAATATGTCAAACAAATCACTTACAGTCATGTGAAAAAATAAGTACACCGGTATGGTTGGCTTTTTCCCTTTCTTTAATATTTGGACAAGCAAACATTTGATCCTTTTTGAAACAGTGCCTATTAATAACGTTGATACACTATGAAATGACAACTAAAATGTACATTTTGTAGTCATTTTCACATTTCAAATTAACAAAAAAACACTGAACCAGTTCAGTCACATGGAAAAAGTAACGACACCCCTACATTTATCACACCTTCAAATCCATAAAATTAGAATCAGGTGTTCAAGATTGGGTGTCAGTGATTAGAACCTGCTTAGGGAGTGCAGGTGGAATCTGTCTTATTTATACTGTCTCATATATAGTGTCTGGTGTTCCCTTTGCTATTGAGGTGTGGTGTCATCATGTCAAGATCTAAAGAGTTCTGTAAGGCCTTCAGAAAAAAGGTTGTGGATGCCTATGAGTCTGGAAAGGAATTTAAAAAGATCTACAAATTATTTGAAATACATCATTCCACTGTAAGGAAAATAATCTACAAATAGTGCAGATTTCAAACGACTGCCAATTTGTCCAGGACTGGCCGTCCCAGCAAATTCAGCCCAAAAGCAGACTGTCTGATGCAAAAAAAAACTCTCCAAGAACCCAAAAATTTCATCACAGGATCTGCTAGTAAGTCTTGCAACTGTTGGTGTCAAAGTGCATGCTTCTACTATCAGAAAGAGATTGCACAAATTTGACCTGCTTGGCAAGCGTGCCAGGAAAAAGCCTTTGCTGTCTAAAAAGAACATTAAAGCAAGACTACAGTTTGCCAATGAGCATATAGGCAAAGACCAGGCCTTTTGGAATAATGTGTCGGGACAGACGAAGCAAAGATAGAGTTGTTTGTGCACAGTAACAGCAGACATGTTTGGCACTGACCAAAGACAGCTTTTAAGAATAAGAGCCTCATACAAACTTTGAAGCACAGTGGTGGAAATGTTATGATTTGGGGATGCTTCACTGCCTCAGGGACTGGACAGCTTGCATTCACTGATTGATTAACCTATGAATTCAGCATCATATCAAAAAGTGCTTGAAGTTAATGTGAGGCCATCTGTCCGAAAGTTGAAGTTGAACCAAAAGTGGAACTTTCAATTGAATAATGATCCTAAGCACACTAGCAAATCCACCAAGGAATGACTCAAAAAGAAGAAATGGGAGGGTTATGGAATGGTCTAGTCAAAGCCTGGATTTGAATCCCATTGAAATGTTGTAGGGGGATTTGAAATGGGCAGTACATGCAAGAAAACCCTCAAACATCTTGCAACTGAAAGAATACTGCATGGAGGAGTGGTCAAAAATTCCATCAAGCTGATGTCAGAGACTGGTGGACAATTATGCAAAATGCCTACAAGAAGTTATTTCTGCTAAAGTGGGAAATACTAGCTTCTGAGGTCAAGGGTATACTTACTTTTTCCACAGAAGAATATCACACCTATTGCATTTGAAGAAAAGATTGAAAAAGCTAATTTCCATGTATATAAACTTTATTAATAGGCACGGTTTCAAAGATGATCAAATGTTTGCTTGTCCAAATATGTCAAAAAAGCCAATGAGGTGTATTTTTTTTTTTTACATGACTGTTTATTTGAACATTTATTTGAGTGTCACTTACTAACTTACTTAGGTCAGGTTAATTATCAAATTATACCATCATTTGATAAATAACATCTAAACTTCTTCAGATGAAACCTCTCGGATTCCCAAACAGGTTTTGTTTAATCTCAACATGTACAGTAGCTGGACGAAAGTCCATAGTTCATTATCCCCAAAGACTTATTTGAATACTTTTTTCAAATTTCTGTTTAAGGATAAGGATTTTTTCCACAATTTGTCCACATTTGTAGTCCATCTTGTAAAATCAAATTGTTGGTTCTCATAATCAAACAAAAATTTCCACATTCTGCAACATGGGTCTTCTCTTACTGGTCCATCATTGCAATTACATCATCATGATTGTCGCAAATATGACTGTTATCCTCAGCTCTCGGTGCTCTATTGTCTGTGACGAGACAAGACTCATTAGCACCACCTTGTGGGCCAGAGGACACGTACTGGGGCAGGATGCTAGATCCTGCCTGTCCTGGAATCCCTTGAGTCATTAGCATGGATGGGTACATACCCAATGGTTGCCCATATTGTGACAGAAATGTCGGCACAAACGTCCCAGGTACTTCATGGCTCATCAAGCATGATGAAGAAACTGAAATAGAGGAGGATGAAGTTGCTGTAGTACTAGAGGTGATGCTGGAGGATGTTGGGGAGGAGCTGGGCAAAGCTGTATTTCTAAGGTTGTAGGTATCTGGAGAGATCTGGAACATGAGTTGGTGCTCAACCATAGGAACATGAGGTTGGAAGTAGGGTGACCACATAGAGTTGAGTGAGCTCAGAAGGGCGTGGTTTACACCAGGGTTGATGGGAGAATTTAAGCCGTAAGTACCTGTGAATGGATAATTCTGTCCAGAAGGTGGAACAGAACCTCTTTGTTCTGGAGTTTGCTGCTTGGACGAATATTCATTGGCAGGTGGTGATGTGGATTTGCGCTTTGTGCCCCTTAGGTCCAGTGGCACATCATTGTCTGGTGAGGCAATATTGGTTTGAGGCAGAATCATAACTCCCTTTTCTGAGGCTGTCTCTGGATTGGCCACTCCTGAGGGAGGCAGAGGTGGCACTTTGGTGTAACGCTGAAGCTCACTCAGAATTTCTGGTGTATCTGGGGAGAGAGGTCGAGTCATGGCTTTGGGAGTTAAGACTTTTGGCATGTTATCAGGGGACAGACTACCACTCGTGCTCTTACTTATGGAGTTCTCCAGTGAGGGTGGCATGTCTATAAGAGAATGAGAAAATGTTCAATAAATATTGTGACAGGGATCAAAAATTAAGGAGTTATTTATAATTGAATACTCTTGTCTGTCTTCTAATAATACAAGTGAAGCAACAGAGATACAACTATAGGCAGAAAATAAGATGACCTGATACCTTTCTTTGTGTCTGTACTCTCTTCACTTTGTCTGGATTTTCTCACAGCACGGATGGCAAAGATTCTTCCATCCGATGTCCGAATGTAGGTTCCTGGAAATGAGGCATATAAAGACACGTGAATATATGGACAATCAAATTTGTAAGATAAAGAGAATAACAAGGGACAGATATTCAGATAGAGAATCTATTCTCTTATCGCTGAGAGAGGGTGTAGTGAGGAGTTGTTACCTTTAGTTCCTCTGATGATGTGGATGCTTTCGCCTGCACTTATCTTGGTCTTTGTCTCTGACAAATTGTTTGCACCAGGAATCACAATATCTGAGCATGAGGGAAGATAAATTGGTAAAATGGTATTTTTTTTTCAGTATTTTGTGATTGTAGAAAACATAATATTGCATTTCATCCACCATAATAAAAAAAACAACAACATTAAAGTTGTCCACTTCAGAGACCACCTAAAAATATTGAAAAGTGTACTGCTTATGAAATTGTACAATATATTAATTAATTTGTGAATATACACACCTGTAGTAGTGACAGTCTTCTGTACAAAGACTCCTGCTTTCTGTAGGTAGGTGACTGGAAAATTGAGAGCAGATTTGGGGCCTAATTTCACAGAGGGGGCAGAAACCTGACTTTCCTTCTGGCCTTCCTTTTTGTGCACTGTTGGTGTTAGGGTTGTCTGTGCCAGGTGAATACTGGCAGCTGGTTTATCCTCCAGCTGTGAGGGAGGCCTCCTAATTTACAAAGGGGTATTAAGAAAGGTTGGATATCTTGCTAAACAAACTGATTTAATGAATTATGTTTCTGAATACCATATTAGTTCCTTTATTTAATTATTTATAGTTTATTTATAGATATTGACAACTGCCCATCCTGAGTTTCTCCATCCAAAACATTGAAAGAAATTGTTTGTTTAAATCATTGCATACAAAAACTCTCAAATGGGAATATTGTGATTGTCTTTGCTCAATGCTAGGCACAAACTATAGTTAAATAAATATTAATGAATTAGAGAAAACATTACTATTTTGTAAGAGAAATGCATTAACCCTCACCAGTTTCTCTGGCTGAAGGCAGGGATGTTGGTAAGGCTTTGGTCACTAGCTGGGTAGTAGTGTGCATATGATGGACGTGTGTAGGGCACTGATGCTCTCTTCTCATTCTCATAGCTCTTCTTAGCTGCTTGCTTCTCCTCCTTTGTAAGTTTGAGGTCTTGTCGGTCCATCAGTAAGGACTCATGGTTAAAGGGTTGCTAAAGGAAAGTACAAAATAAACTTCCGGCATTCCTAAGTGAGCCATATTTGTATTTATGTGCATGGAAATGTGTGTGCAGCTGTGGTAGTGTTACCTTGGTTATAAGGTGAGGGTATCTCATACAGGCTTTCCTGAGGACTGTCTCCATGTTTTCCTGAGGGTGGAGTAGATAGGCAGAGTCTAATGGATCAGGCTCCTCTTCCACAAGGTTCAAGAGAGACTCCACCTCCCGGCGTGTGAATGTCAGAACAGGATTCAAGTCATCTATCACACGATCTAAGAGAATGAGAAAGAGAAAGGTGATAAGTTGGGTAAGCAATAGGGAACAAAAAGATTATTGTAATCGCTGTCATATGACCACATGGCATGTTTCTTTACACTCGTAACTGGGCCCACACCAGTGATAGGGAAAATCCCAATAGTCATCCATATCTAAATTTTAAATAGAACATGACGGTTAATTTACATGCTATATTAAAACTACAACATCAAGGTCCATAAATTGTCTCATATTAATATGTTGACATGATTAACAAAAATACCTGAGCAAACCAATTCACTAATGCACAACAAAATACTCCACTGTGTCAACTTCATATGAATTTACCTATCTCAAATGTCAGTTCACTATATTGTAACCATAACCACAGCCCACACACATAATTATATACAAGAATAATGCAAGCAATGGACTATACATATACAATAGAGTTTGCATTACCGCATTACCTATTTTGCTTGCAAAACAGAGATAATGTATAACAAACAATCACCAACTCCTAGACAAAATCATTCAATGCTGTTGATGCTGATTATTATTATCATAGCTATTTCATATCATTTGCATTTCCCCACTTATCACTGTTTACAAATAAATCATGTAAACCAATTACAATTACAGATTAGCTTAATCACTGTACTTTTCTCACAATAATTCATTCATTCATTCATTCATCATCAATAACTGTTTTTTCCTGGTCAAGGTCACAATGGATCGCAATCGCAGCACAAGGCAAGAGAATTGACCGCAGATGGGATGCCAGTTCATTGCAGTGCACTATGTATTCACACAGTCATTCACACCTATGGGCAATTTTGAATAGCTGATCTGCCAACCTGCCTTATCTTTGACAGTGTGAACAAACCAGAGAACCAACAGGAAGCCCAAGAAAACACAGGGAGAAATGCAAAACTCCACACAGACAGTAACTTGAGCTCAAGCTCAAACTGGGGACCTTGGAGCTGTGAGGCAGCAATGCTACCCACTGCAACACACTATTATTATTATTATTATTGTGTAAAGGACATTAGACATTGGATGTTAATTAACTCCCTTCTACTTAATTCTGATAAAACAGAAATACTTTTATTAGGCCCACGTGTAGCTAGAAGTATTCTTTCTAATCACATGGTTACTCTGGATGGTCTTTCTGTTTCATCATGTACCGCAGTTAAAGACCTTGGAGTGATTATTGACTCCAGCCTATCATTTGATGCTCATGTAGATAATATTACTAGGATAGCCTTCTTTCATCTCAGAAATATTTCTAAAATAAGAAACATATTGTCACTACATGATGCGGAAATACTAGTTCATGCATTTGTCACCTCTAGATTAGATTACTGTAATGCCATACTGTCTGGATGTTCCAGTAGGAATATAAATAAGCTCCAGTTAGTCCAGAATGCAGGTGCTAGAGTCCTAACTAGAACTAGAAGATACGACCATATCACACCGATATTATCAATACTGCATTGGCTCCCAGTAAAATCTCGCATTAATTATAAAATACTTTTATTAACCTATAAAGCACTAAATGGTCTCGTGCCACAATATCTAAGCGACCTTTTGGTTTTATATGATCCGCCACGCCTACTTAGGTCAAAAGATGCAGGCTATTTGACGGTACCTCGAATAGTGAAGGCTACAGCAGGGGGAAGAGCTTTCTCTTATAGAGCCCCACAGTTATGGAACAGTCTTCCTATTAGTGTTCGGGACTCAGACACAGTCTCAGTGTTTAAGTCTAAGCTTAAAACGTATTTGTTTACTCAAGCCTACCCTGACTAGATTCTGTTCTACTACTTCGCAGTCATAATTATCTTTTTTCTCCCTCTCTCCTTTCGCCGAGCCCCACACGAATTTATGGAGATACTAGAGATCCAGATCCTTTCTGCCTCTGGATGGAGCTCAAATCTCCTTTAATTCCAGACTGCTGGGACTACGGCTGCTCCTAACGCCATACAGACTTCATATAAATCCATAATGAACTTTTTCACACTAACTGTTGTTACCCAGATGAGGATGGGTTCCCTTCTGAGTCGGGTTCCTCTCAAGGTTTCTTCCTCTTAAAACATCTTAGGGAGTTTTTCCTTGCCACCGTCGCCACTCAGTGGCTTGCTCAGTTGGGATAAATTCGCACCTTTAATATCTGTATACCATGTTGATATTTCTGTAAAGCTGCTTTGAGACAATGTCTATTGTAAAAAGCGCTATACAAATAAAATTGAATTGAATTGAATTATGATAATATTATATACCAAGCTTAAAGCTCGTTCTAAAATCTTACCAGACATTCCCTGTTTGGAGATCTGCCGGTCATAGATTTTCTTTTCCAAGGTAAAGTCAGACACAAGTCTGTAGATGTGGCATGGCTTGCGCTGCCCATAGCGATAAACACGGCACACAGCTTGAGCATCATGGCATGGATTCCAAGAGGCATCGAACACCACCACACGATTGGCACCAATCAAGTTCACACCAAGACAGCCAGCCCTAGTGAAACACATACGCACACATACATAACAATAAGTGGAGATTCTATTTCAACCTGTGCCAGTGGTGGTGAGTATCACCTGGCTACTGTGCATGCATGCCAAGACCTTTCAAAATAGTCATGATGTATGATGCAGTATTTGCAATAAATGCAGCTGTCATAGAGCCATATATCCCTTTCTTGTTTCCTTGTTCACATCGGAACACATGTACACCATATGGAGCTATCCTCTTAGCAGCTTGCGACTACGGTTGGAGCTGCAGGTTTCCTGTTTAACAATGCTCGGGAATAGCCTCCTCTTATCTCATCTGTGATTTCTTTATACACGCTCTCTTCAGCGAGAGTAAAATTCTGTGGAAAGTTCTACACTTTGGTTTCTTTATAGTGCCATGAGTTTGTTTTTAAGATGTATACAACTGGCCTCGTTTCTGACAGTGGCATCAGGATATTGCTTAGAGATGCACCGATACAAAATTTCTCAGCGGATACTGATAACCGATTATTCGGAGTGATATCGGCCGATTTCTGTCGATTTCAGTTCTGTCTTTTATGCCTTCTTATAAATTAATAATGATTAATTTAAAAGAATTCTGTAATAAATGCAAATAAAAACTTTATTCTCTCCATTTCAACAAGTTGTTGCATAGTAACTGGTCTCATAAACAGAAAACACATTACTCAAATTAACATTAACACATTAACTAAATTTTGGCACCCTGTCCAGGGTGTACCCCGCCTTGTGTCCGATGCTCCCTGGGATAGGCTCCAGATTCCCGGTCACCCTGAAAAGGATAAGCGGTATAGAAGATGGATGGAAATTAACTAAATTCTGAAGATTAAAGTAAGATTTCTTAACTTATTGAATGTTACTAATTCATATTAACAGAATTAATTGACTGAATTCTAAAAAAAAAACCTCCGGTTAGACTCACATTCACTCGCCACAAACAAAAGCACTTCTATGTTATGTCATCACTGAACATCAAACTGGTAGTATATAATATAAACTTTTTTATATTAACATTAACTGCATATGAAATATAGTACTCTACAAATGTATTTTTCTGTGTAATATATACTTTTTTGTATAGCTTCCTTTAAATCTTTCAACGGTGTACTGGCCCTTTAATTCAGTGCATGGGCGAGTGGGCAGCGCTGTTGGGGGGGTATTTGACTCTATGCCGAAAGTTCTGCTTAACTGCTGCTCACTTCCAGTGTAAAATTTTTAGCAGTACAGAGGTTACAAACTGCAGTTTTGTCATCATTCCACACAAGAGACATCTTTACACACAGCACGAAATCGATGTGTTTTCCCACCCTCTTTTGATTGAAAGGATATAATTGGCCTTGATCATTGGATGTCTTTAAACCATCAGGCGATAGAGGGAAAAATAGCCTTTATTGGCCAATACCGATTATCGGCCAATACATTGGTGCATCTCTAATATTGATATACTTGGACAACTGGCTCCTATGTGCCACCACAAGGAGCAGACCATGTGGGACATGTCCACTCGTACACATTACAGCACTCAACTACACAGGGAATTAAAAAAAGAGCTCTGTAACACAGGAGCAGGCCATATAATGCACTAGATTCACCAAGAACAATATCTACCCTGCCACACAGGGAATTCAAAAAAGAGCACTGTAACATAGGAGCAGGCCATACAATGCATTGGCATTAGACTAGATTCACCAAGAACACTACCTATCCTGTCATGTGGTGGATTTTATATTTAATTTGCTGGAGACACAAGGCTTTTCTAATGGAAGGGGTCCTCTTGGGAGAGATATGTTCACCACAGACATTTCCCATAAGGACTGGGTGTGGGTGTGTACACAAAGCAGTGTGTCACCACACGGGGTCTGTGGACCCCTGGTGTAAAACTAGAAAACATCGAATAGCTGGAATTGAGGGCAGTCCATTGGCACTCAATTTCTTCTTACTGGTTCTGAGACAATGGCATGTACTGTACATCAGCCTTGTTGTCATTCAAAACTGATTCCAACCCTGTAAGAACTCAGCAAAATTGATCCAGGGAAATATGGCTATAAGACAAGATTATTTATTGCATATACTAAGTCATACATCACTTCATGTTTAAAAGTTTTGGCATGCATACTCGCACACATAAGAAGGTATCAAGGTGATTCTCACTGTCCCTTGTGCTTATCTATGGTTCATAGAACCACTGTTACACACACAACTAGAGATATGTGTGAAATATGATGCAAAGGTTATTGGAGACAAGAAGAAGCAGAGGATCATAGATGTTGGTAGTGAGGTGAGAGTATGTGTGAATCATACCTGGTGGACAGCAGAAAAAGCCGAGCAGAATTATTTGTCACATCATTAAACTGGTTTATAAGCCTTTCTCGCTCTGAAACTGAGGTGCTTCCATCCAGCCCTGAAAAAGAATTTAAAATCATTATCTCTTTCACATACACAATGTATTTCTGTTATTATACTAAGGAGGAACTTATATATGTCACATTTGTGATAAGAATATCTGTGTTCTCTTTGTTCTTACAAAATTTGCGTACATTTTTTTGAATGCCTAAAGCCTTTGCACAGTAATGCATATAACAACTGAACCTCCACCACTAACAACAGCATAATAATAATAATAACAACAACAACAAGAAGAATAAGAAGAAGGACCATGAAACTATTATGATTATTATTATTATTATTAATAATAATAATATTAATAATAAT
Source organism: Ictalurus punctatus (assembly GCF_001660625.3). NCBI lineage: Eukaryota > Metazoa > Chordata > Actinopteri > Siluriformes > Ictaluridae > Ictalurus > Ictalurus punctatus. The sequence goes on along the minus strand of NC_030420.2, from coordinate 11,325,808 downwards.
AACTATAGAAGCTTACTATAGTAGTTGACATTGCGGACCCAGGTCTGCTTCACACCACTTCCGCTATAGTCAGGCATCGTTCTCTTGACCAGAAATTCTTCAATGACTGTAAGCGTGGACAGACTCTGACTGTAGAGAGTTAGTGTGTGTGAATGAGTAAGAGAGAAGCACAGAGAGATGAAGCAAAGGATCACTACTATTTGTAGTATACGTGTGTACCTGAAAACCAAGACCTTGTCTCCACTCATGACGCTTTCCTCAATAATGTGAAAAAACAGGACCATCTTAGCTGAATTTTCTAAGATGCCTTTCTTATAGCCTGCCATGATGTCTTTTGCCTAAGTAAAACATTAGAATGAGTTAGCTCTCCATTCATTATTTATGCCATTCAAATACCTTTTTTTAAACATCATTATAAGAATAACACTGTATATTACAAATAATAGTGGGGATGGTGGCAACACTAGATCCAGTTTGTGCATTAGTGCATAGATAAGTGACAAATTGAAGGAGTAATAAAAAAAGTGAACACTGGGTCTTGGCATAGATTTTGCAGTTTACTGGAACTAAACTGGAGGGGATTAAACACCATTCTGGAAGTGTCATTCTGGAAGAGACCACTCCCATCAGGAAATAAATGTTTAGTGAGATTAGTGAGAAGAACTTTGTACTGATTTGCAGTGCTCCTTCCCTGTAATGAGACAAGTGGACCCAAATCAAAGCAACAAAATACCCTCTACAACAAAATGTGGCTACAGGGTTTTCCTTTAATTTGTCACCTGTCTGTATACAGTCCTCTCTGAAAGTATTGGAACAGCAAGGCCAATTCTTTTTTATTTTTGCTATACAGTGAGTATAAGACATAAGACATTTGAGTATGAGATCAATAGATGAATATGAAACAATAGATCAGATTTTTAGCATTCATTTCCTGATCTTTTCATCTAGATGTGTTAAACAACTTAGAACATGACACCTTTGATTCTAGATTCGCTAGATTCAGAAGATGACTGGGAATGTCAGTGCAGCATGTGATCCGACTCTCTGTCAATTTCCAATTCTATTTACTGATGTCTTTTCCATAGATCAAAATGTACTCAGAGAATTCTAAATAAAAACATAGAATTGAAGGAGGGTGTATTGTCTTTTTTCCATGACTGTATAGGATATAATATAGGCCCAAAGGCTGAGTCCACCACTGAGAAACAGTTTCAATGATTATAAACAAAAAAGGTTTTTTTTTCATAAATACAAACCTGCAACAAAAATTGTAATGTTTGCAATATTTTTTCACACCATTTGCTTCATTTTAAAATTGTCTGACATCATATATATTTCATACAAATGATAACATGTCTGCTAATAAATTTACAGTGTGAATTACTGTCATCTCTTCTCAATTGATGACTGGTATCATATCACTTTGTGACCATTAGTAGTAAAGAATGGTATAATCTTGTTTAAGAAATACAAGTTGCCAAATGTTATGATCCAGTCTAGGGTTAGATCGCACAGCATAAGTAAAGGCAAGGGTACTTTTGTTGGTAAGTATAGACAGGAATGAGACACACAAGAGTAAGCTCAAAAAGGTGATATATATTGTGATATTTACAGAATATCACGTTTTAAAGAAGATCTGGACACACCATGAAACTGGGACAAACTTCAGGGTGGACCAAGGTCAAAATAACAAACAAAAAACACTGTTTTAGAGCAACTAACTTACCTAAAAAAACAATTAGCTTCCCTTAACTCGCTTACCAAAAACAGAGAGCAAAACCCAAACCCAACAGAAATGTCACACCCCTACGATTAATTTTGTTTATTATTATTAATTTTTACAACTCATAGTAGCCTCAGACTTTCAGACCCTACTGTATAATGCATAAAACTTACCCATTCATATGTAATAACCTGACTGGATTTCTCCTGCAGCCGACTTAGAGTCAGTTCTCCTTGATTGCTGCTTGATTCACAGGGTTTCGAGCTCTGATTGGCTGAGCAATGAGTACTGCTAGCAGTGATGTCATCCAGGTCCAGATCCTGCTCACTGGCCATATTTTCCCTTTCAAGTGCCTCAAACAGTATGTCAGGGTGGTTCCAGATCTATCCATACATAAACACACAGACATGATGCAAAAATAAACAAACATCCATCCATTTTCTATACCGCTTATCCTACAGGGTCGTGGGGAACCTGGAGCCTATCCCAGAGAGCATCAGGCACAAAGTGAGGTACACCCTGGATGGGGTAAACAAACATTATTCTTAAAAAAAATAAAACACTGCTCACTTTGCAGCAGACACAGAAGGCTTTAAGTGGGTTAAGGCTAAGCCAGCCAGTATTTCCAGCCTCTCTAAAGCGATTCATGAATTCAACATAGAGTGCGCGCTGCAGTGCCGTCAGACGCACCAAAATTACATGCTCCTGCTTCTGTGGCAGCTGGGAGCATAGCACATCATGTCCACATCTATAAAACAACAAACACACATATCACAGAATTAGCACCACCAACCTAGTGGTCTTCATCTTAGGAACTCATGTATTTGACAACGTTATTAGGTACATCTCTCCGGTAATTGTTCTGTACCTTCCCTGGCTTTTATAATAGCATGCATTCATAGTAATGTATATTGCAACGTTGCTGCCTAGGCAAATAATTAATTCACCTTTGTACAAAGCCTTCCAACAGATTGTGTAGCACATGGCTGCGGTAGCGCATGAGCTGTACATCTTCAGGTGTGCTGTCCACACACTGGCCATTCAGGATGGGCCGCACAAACATGTTGCTGAACTCAGGCCGTGTGCCCAGGAAGCCGGGACGCACAAAGTCCACCATGCACCAGTACTCATACAAGTTGTTTTGCAGTGGGTAACCAGTCAGCACTAGCCGCCGCCGTGTCCCAATGCCCTTCAGAGCCTGTGAGGTGCTGGCATGCCAGTTCTTAATGCGGTGGCCCTCATCACAGACCACCACATCTGGACCAGGCTGAGAAAGAGCCCTCTCGATGCCTCTCGATAAACAAGAGAGTCTGAATTAAATTTTTGTTAAAATAACTAATAATTAATTATGGTTAATAGAACGAAAAAATATTGTATAGATAACAAAAGAAATATGTATGAAATAGGTATGAAGTAAATGAATAAACAGGTTTCAGAATACCATGGCTAATAAATTATTTAAGTTTCAGGCAATCATGCAAACTACAGAACATGCCTATATTTTTTGTTATATCATTATTTAAGTAACTTCACATCTACAGTGCCCTCCACTAATATTGGCACCCTTGGTAAATATGAGCAAAGAAGGCTATATATAAAAAAAATTGTCTTTATTGTTTCAACTTTTGATATTTTGTTCAAAAAATTTGCAAAAATACTCATGGATATAAAACCATTGCAAACACAACACAGGTTAAACAAACAAACAAACAAACAAACAAACAAACAAATATACATGTACACCCCTCACATTTTTGTAAATATTTGA